>NC_056737.1:1813930599-1814148099 GCF_019279795.1 Protopterus annectens | reverse complement strand
TATCAGCCTTGCGCACAACCAAAGCCTTTGCTCTCCTGTTAGCAATCCATTCACAGGTGATGTCTTCCAGCTCAGGAAATAATCGTTGCCAACCTGATCCACACTTGCACTTCTTAGCATTTCCCTTGTCGGCCTGTTGACTGAGGTTGTCATATGCTGCACGACATTTTCGGACCATTCAGAGTTCCAACTTGTTCTCTTTGCAGAAAGCTGTCAGATTCTTTACCCGGGAGCCCTCCTAGATTCCTTTCTTGTACTCGACGACGGAATAGCTGTTTCTTTTTGCACTCATCTTGTCTGGGGGGGGGTTATTTGCAGACTTACGAGACCGGAGTGGCAATACAAAATGTTGACGGTTAAGAAGACACAACCACAGCTGTTCGTTATCAAGTGCGCTCGCTTTACATGCGTTGTCTGTACTTTGACCAATCAAAGTACACCTACCAGAATTTATGGACCAAGGATCTCAACCATCAAGTGCGAGTGATGATTAAGGTTACTTTTCTGCAAAGAGAAGAAGTTGGGTGTTCGAATGGTCTGAAAATGGTGAGCAGAGTACGATAACCTCAGTCAGCAGGTGTCAATACTATTATTTTATAATTCAACACGTCCGTCGTGTGTTGGTGACGATCTTAACTGGGGCTTAATTATGGGGTAGGGCTTATATCATGACCACCCTGGAAAACCATGCTAGGCCTTATTCTCTGGTTAGGTCTTATTTACAAAGAAATATGGTGTGTGTGTGTATATATATATATATATATATATATATATATATATATATATATATATATATATATATATATATATATATAGATGTATGTGTGTGTGTGTGTGTGTGTGTGTGTATGTATATATATATATATATATATATATATGTGTGTGTGTGTGTGTATTTATATATATATATGTATATATATATATATATATATATATATATATATATGTATATATTTATAGATAGATGGATAGCTATATAGATAGATATAGATGTGTTCGTGTGTATTAAAATGTCCTAGTTCAGGTAAATCAGCCAACAATGTCTGGGGTATATTAGGGGTTGCTGCATTGTGGGTGAGGGAGGAGCTTGAAAGCTTTTTGGTTACCACGAACTTTAGTAACAGCCATATCTGATCCGAAGATCGAATCTGAACCCAACAGTTGGGTAAAAATGAAAATGGACAACACAGATGGAACATTCTGGTAAGTACATCATTCCTCCTTTTTTTTAAATGTTTGTCTCTGCTAGCTAATAGTGTTGCAGAGATGTTGCCAAAATTGATAGGAATGGATCAGTTTGTTTTGTAGAGGGGAGGTGAACATTTGACATCATTAATAGAGCAATGATCCAGAGGAAAGCAGAGTTTGAGAAAATGCTGCTATTGTTGGTAGGTTGTGATGCTGGGAATGCATTTGATAGGGTTAGCTAGGATTTTATGGATAGGCAATGGTGGCTTGTGCTTTCCTTGATAGAATAACAGAGTTAATCACAATGATATAAAAAGGGTTTGAGGCAAGACTTAAGTAGGGAGGGTTCCTCCCTGACAATCTGTGTATGAACAGAAGAACCATGTTATGGGTGTCCTCTTACCCCTTTGTTATTTGCTTTATTCTTAGAGGTATTAGCAAAGAAAATGAGCTCACAAATTCAAGGCTATAATTGGTATGGTAATCAAGAAAATTTATCTTTATTCACAGATGATATTGTTTTGTATTTGATAAATCCAAAAAAGAACATTTTAGTATTGTAGAACATTTTGAGTTTCAGAATTGTTCAGTATATAAAACAAATGAAGGTAAAACAAAGACTTACAGCAGTTATCTATGCATTCACACATGAGTTGGTTCAGCAATTACTGTATCAATGAGGAAGTGATAAGATGAGGTATTTTGGTGTATGGATTAAAAATATTCTATTGTTGCATCCAAGGATATCTAGGAAGAGACTAAAAAATATAATTTAACTACTGAGAAGCTGGAAGCTCTTGATTTTTGATATGGATAGTGAGATACAAGTAGAAAAAATGTTTCTCGTCTGTTTAGTTTTATATATAGGTCAGACACATTTTTATCAACGTGAGGAAAAGTTGTGGACCATAGCCAGTAAAGAGTTTAAGGAATATATTTGTGAGGGGAAGCAGCGACGAGTTAAGTGGTATAAGTTTATCCTCCTAGAACAAGGTGGTTTTGGACTACCTGATTTGACGGTATAGTTTAGAATAATACAGTTAAGGCTCATATACATAACAGAAGCATAAGGTTACAAGTCAAAATAGAAAGGCATGATGAGAAAATGTAGGGGGGATGTTAAGAAATAAGGAAAAATGAGAATTTAGGATGCAGGCCCTTAAGGAAAATAACAGCCATACAGAATATTATATTTTTAAAGTAGTAGAAAGTATTCTAAGAACTAAGCCAAAACGTCATTGGAGAAAGGATAATCTGATGTTGTCCTTTTCATTCTTCCTCAGTAATAGACTCTGATCCAACTTGTCCACATATGCTTAATTCTGGCTCCAGCTCTCGAGCTTCTCCCTCTACCTATATTACCCTGCTTCATCCCCATTGCATTAGATCTCATTTGCCGCCATCATGGTTAGATGCAGGTTCTGCTCTCAAGCACTTGTAGGAATATTTATTTCTTAATTCTTCAGAGCCTTTAACATTTTATAAAACTTTATAAACTTAAATAACTTTATATCTTCTCTTTAATCCTCCCTCGTAGTTTTCACTGGCACAATGGATATTTTTTCATTTTCTCTCCTACTATTCTTAGTAGTGTTTCAATACCATCATTGATATTCTCTTTACCCTTGATAGATATTTATCTCTTTACCATTGTTGGTAATAACTTTTTTGCTTCTTTCTAACTTTGTAAAAAAAAAAAATGTTTCTATCATTGTATATTGTTTCTTGTATACTGCTTCAATGTCTGAGAAGCCAACATGTTTTAAGAAACGCACTTCTTGTGTGCATAAGATCCCTAATTCATATGCCCACAAGAAGTGTATGTACTGTCTTAGATCCGATCTCTTGAATATGGCCAATACAGTGTGCTCTGCTTTCAACTCTAGAGCTTTGGCTAACAAGGCGAACACACTTGTATTGAAAGGTTTGCTTCCTGCTTCTTCTGGGGCTCAAACCCTTTCAAAAACCTCAAAAACAGTTTCGTTGGAATCCAGGAAAAGGTCTCTCGTGAAGTCCTGAAGGGCTTCTTCAGAGCCTATGGAGAAAGTGAGAAAAATCTTGGATCCAACATCCTTGGATCCGAAGTCTCTCAGCCTTCCCTTCAGAAACCTTCCTTGGATCTGAAGGTGCCGGCTCCCATAGTTATATCTCCCTTACCGAAAAACCTCTTCTTTGGATCCTAAGCCCATGGATCCAAACCCCAGTACGTCTTGCAGGAACCATATGCCATCATTTTTGATTAGATCTGTTTCACTGTCCTTGCCTGCACAATTATTTTGTACTGCAAAGAAGCATTCCAGGCCCCCTTCCACTGTGTCTTCTAGGTCTTCCAGACGTTTGTCAGAAGCGGATTTGCATAGGATGATGCAAAAATTCCTCAGAGCCCAGATCCAGATGGGGGTCCTGCCAGTTCCATCCCCTACTGGATCCATGAATGTGCATTCAAAGTCCATTTTATTGCCCTGTCTGATCCAAGCCATGTTTTTGTAGCCCCAGGATCCAAGATCAGAGAGAAGTTCGGTATCGGATCTGAGGGGAGTTTACTTCTCCACTCTGATGATTTCCCACGACCAGGTCTACTCCGAGGTATCGGATCAGAGCAGGTCTCAGAGCCATCATGTTGCAACTGGTTCCGAGGGAGTGGGATCACCTCCGGTTTTGGCATATCCATCCCTTCCTCTTGGCACTTTAGTCCTAGACAGCTCGAATTTGATTCTCCCCTTGAGGCTCAGATCTGGGGATGGTGCTGGCCTACCTTTTTAGGAAGCTTCAGCTCTGAGGAGGAGGTGGGTAGAGGCTTCCCCTGATCCATCATCCTTCAAGGTTCTAGAAAGGGCTTTTTCTCTCTATAGAGAACCGTCTTCTCACATTTTGGATCCTATCCCTTTTCCCTCATCGGTTCCAAGCTGTGAGTCGGTCAGACCTACTCTATGGGGACAGCCAGTTCCAGTTAGTCTCCATTTCCACTAGAGGAACTTCCACTGTTTTCTGTCACTTCTCCATAACATCACACGGAGGAGGTCCCATGGAAGAGGACATGTAAAAGGTGACACATTTACTCCTTCATGGAGTCTCTCACAGAAGACACTGATTTTGATGAGGGAGAAGGATCCTCCAGATCACCACCTGATGACATCTCTTTTGGAGACATTCTATAAATCCTTAAGCAGAAAGATGGTTGGTCATCCAAAACTCCTTCTGATGGTCAGTGTTCTTGGAGGCATTTTGTTCTGGACCATCTACATCTTGGGTGACCCCACCGGTGGATGAACATATTGACCTGGTTTCCTGCCTGGCATGGAAGGAACTGGATACTGTCACGCTCATCCCCAAGTGCCCTGACAAGTTTTTGGCCCATTTTCGGACAGACCCCTGTGGAGCAAAGGAGTCCATGTTGATGCTGTGATGGTGGCAGCAGCCACTAAGAAAGAGGTAGCAGAACAGAGCTCTTCTGTCCTTCCACCTAACAGAGAATCTAGAGCATTGGACAGATTTGGAAAGCTAATGTGCACCTGAGCTACTTTTGTTTTGAGGTTTTTAAATTATCTGGTGCATTTTACTGGGCTGCAGAGAGATTTGACTAAAGAACTATCGAATACTCTCTAAGTCCATGTCTGCTGAAGATTTCAAAATTATTTCCTTTTAATTGGCCTCTCTTTTGTCTATTTCAAATGCTTTGATGAGGTTAATCTCTCATACAGCTGAAGGTACCTCACAAGCAGCCAGTCAGGTATCGTCATAAGGAGACACACCTGGTTGCAGCTATGTGACTTTGCAGATCCCTTTAAAGATGTCTTTTGTTAATGCCCCATTCAATGGCACTTCTTTGTTTGGGTCATCAGTTAAGGATACGCTTACCCGCAGCAAACAAGAAGGAAAGACCCTGTCTGCCATGGGAATCAAGTTTTCTATGCTTCAACAGACTTTTTCTAGAAACCAAAGGGGTGGTAAGAAGATACGGTTCCTTAAGTCTCAGGGACCTATCCAGGGTTTGCATGGGGATAATTCCTCCAGAGGCAGAGGGGGAAATTTTAATGGGAGAAGTCACCCTAGGATTATAGAGGAGAGGAGATCTGCAGAACCAGGACTTTAAAGTTTTTTTTTTTTCAGACAGGCCCTGTCAACACTCCAGAAATGCTGCCTGACTGTCCATCTTTGGAGGCAGTTAGGGGTCAGTTCTCTTTGCCCCTACACACCTGGACAAACATTACAACAGATTTATGGGTGCTCAGAATAATATCTGGAGGTTACTACATACCAGTTTCACTTGTTCTTCCTTGTCAAAGGAAGAAACTTCCCGATATTTCACCCATTAAGAAGAAGGAGGCAGCTCAGGCAATACAAAAGCTGCTAGAAAAAGGAGTCATCCTAAAGGTCCTACCCAACCAGATAGAATTTGGAACTTAGTCGCTTATTTTAGTGCCAAAGAAAACAGGGAATCTCAAACCCATTTTGGATCTAAGCAGATTGAAGCATTTTGTAAAGAAAACAAAGTTCTGAATGGTGACAATTCCGTCCAGTCTGCCCTTTCTGCACAAGGACAATTGTAGGGGCTGTATAGATCTTCAGGATGCATGCTATCGTATAAAAATAGATAGATGATCCAGAAGGCATCTTCATTTCTGCTGGGAGGCAGTTATTACCAATTCAGAGTTCTGCACTTTGGACTCACCACAGCCCCCAGGTTGTTTACCAATTGCATGGTGGTAGTGGCAACTCACTTGAGACTGAAAAGATGATGGATGTTTCCATATCTGGACAATTGGCTCCTCACTGCCCCTCCAAGCATCAACTACAATGTACCAGGCACTATTTGCTCCAGATTTCCAATGCCTCCAGCATCTCAGTAAATCTTGTCAAATCAAAACTTGCCCCCATTCAGATCCTGGAGTTCATCAGAACAATTTTGGACACAATGACTCCGGTATCATCTTTACCTCTCCACCGCATTATATCTACCAAAAAAATCAGGTACAGGCTGTCTTTTCTCATCCTTCTCCTCCAGCAAGATTAGTGCTTCAAGCACCTGGGTCTATGTCAGCTGCCATTATACTGCTTCCTCTTTCACGCTTCTTTATGCAAATTCTCCAATGGACTTTAGATGCACAATGGTCCATTCTACATCAGTAAAGCTTACCCCGATTTGTAAGTGACACATTCTGTGGTGGATACAATCCGATGATCTTTTTTTGGTGGGCAGACCCTTTGTTCTTTTGAACTCATTCTCCTCAGTGACCACAGATGCTTCCCAAATGGGGTGGGGACATTTCTTGGAAAGAATGGTTTAAGGCATCTGGTCTCCCCAAGAGACCAAATTGTATGTAAATGTCCTGTAGATGAGAGGAGTCCTTTTAGCATTGTAGGCATTTCAAAATGCTCTCTCCTTGGGCAGTATTGTAGTTCAGACAGACAGCATGTCTGTTGTTTGGTATATAAACAAGCAAGGAGGATCATGATTTCACTCCCTGTGCAGAGAGGTCATGAGGGTTTGGGAGTGGGCGATCTCATCAGACCGCTTACTTATTTTGATGCATATCCCAGGGAAAACTAACATGCTGGTGGACAAACTAAGCAGATCCATTCTGATGCCTCATAGTGGTCTGTCAATCATTTGGTAGCGAATATGATATTCAGGCATTGGTGCCAACCCTGCTGCAACCTTTTTGCCACCCCTCTCAAGAACAAATGCAACATATACTTTGCTGTTATCCCCCTCGGAGTAGTCACCGAGAGATGCCCTGCTTCATGCTTGGCCCTTGGGTCTCATTTATGCTTACCCTGATTCCAAAATTCTTACAGAAAGCAAGCAGGCTGAAGAGCTCAGTAATCCTCATTGCCCCGTTCTTGCCTGGGCAAGTGTGGTTTTCCATTTCTATGGTCTCATCTTGGTTATCCTCCATGGACACTGGTGCCTATTCAGGATCTCCAGTCTCAGTCATCAGTGATTCAACACTCCACCCTTCACACCCTCAGGTTGACCACATGGTTTCTCCACTTTCAGTAATAGACAATCCAGGCTCTAATCCATGTCATGACATTATTTTAGCTTCTCAGAAACATTCTGTCAAGCCTGTAGAAGCAAATGGAAAAGATTTTCTGTTTGAGCTTCTGACAAGGACATTGACCCCGTTTCTGCATCACCTTCTTCTATTCTTCATTTTTTGACAAACCTTTTTTAAGAGGAGGCCAGTTTTTCTACAGTTAAACTTCAGTTGGCAGCAATTTCAAATTTTCAAACAGGAAATAAATCCCTTTTCATGGCTTCCTACAGATTGTTTAAAGCTTTTATTAAAGCCACTTTTTTTGCGGATACCTCCAATAAAGGATCCTTCACCGCCTTGGGACCTTACTGTAGTGCTTCAAGGTTTAACTCAAAAACCCTGTGAACCGCCAGATGAATTTGATTTAAATGTTTTTTCATGGAAGATGGTTTTCTTGGTACCTATAACTTCAGCAGAAAGAATCTCTGAACTCCAGGCTGTCTCAGCAAACCCCCCTTACATTGTTTTTCATAAAGATAGGGTTTCTCTATGGACTAACCCTTCTTTTTTTTTTTTTTTTTTTTTTTTTTTTACCTAAAGTGTCATCCGAAAATAACATCAACCAATTTATTAATTTACCAGTCTTTTTTCCTAAATTTTCCAGTAAAGAAGAATACATGCTACACCTTCTTGATGTAAACAAACAACTACATTTTACCTATACAGAACAAAACAGTTTAAAAAGTCAGATCAGCTTTTTCTATCCTATTCCTCAAATTGCCTAGGTGAATCAGTTTCCAAAGTTACCCTAGCTAAATGGTTACAAGCTGTATCTCACTGTTTACTCTCAAAAAAGTATGACCTTACTAAGACCGCCACAAGCTCATTCAGCTAGATCCATGGCTACTTCATCAGCTTTTTAGTTAAGGGTGTATATTGATGATGTTTGTGCAGCAGCTACATGGTCCACAACTCATACATTTGTTTCACATTACAAATTGGATATCATATCCAGACGTAGAGCCTCCTTTGGATTGGCAGTACTCTGGAATGTCCTTCCATGAGGGCATCCCAAATTCACCATAGCTGGGTACTCTGTCCCGTTAGTGAGGAAAAATGAAAAGAACAACATTAGACTTATTGGTTATCTACTGACCATAACTAGGCATCTGTGTTCTCCATTTTTGTTCTTCCTTAACTTCCCTGCTATCCATCCCTCATCCTTTTTTCTTCTGGAAGAACTGTTGTCTTTCTAGCTGTCTATACCTGTTTTTCTCTCTAACTGTAGGTAGATTAGTCAGCAAAATCGATCTGAGGCAATGGGGATGAAGTAGGGCATTATGGGTAGAGGGAGGAGCTTTAGAGTTGGATCCAAAGTCTATATATGGGGCCTAGTTGGATCTGAGGATCGGATCCAAACCCATTAGTGAGGAAGAATAAAAATGGACAATACAGATGCCTAGTTGTGATGAGTACATAACTTATGGTTTCACTGGTAGGGAAGACTGTAGGTAGGGGCACAGAACAGAGGTAAGAGAGGTCTGGAATTTATTGGAGAAAATTAGCAAAGTAAGCAATGTATTGGGAACAAAAAAACTATTAATGGAAAGGTAGAAGAATGGGATAAGACCACATGGAAATATGAAGTACATGCTAGAGACTGCCTTCTCTTACATGGATTGATAACATAGTATAGGCAGAGAGAAAGAGAGAGATAAGGAAGTGCTAAGTGAAAGCAGCCTCTGACTGAGTTTTAAGTTGAGTCTAGAACAGAAGCTGTTGTTAAAAAGGAGATAGTAAGACATGTAAAATTTTGCAAGGTAACTATAAAAAGCAATCAGAAGTGGTTAGAAAAGAATGGATAGAGACGATGGAGAGGCAGCAGACAAAGGAACAGAGGGAAGAGATCTGTATGGCTCCCGGGTATGCAACTAAGTCCAGAAGATTTAGGATTTTTTGCATGGAAATTTTAGCACAGGTATTTTTACTATTCCATGAAAACTTGAGATACATTTTTCTAAGGTAGATAGTAATTGAAGTGATTGGGAACGAAAGAGATAATTGGGACCATGTTTTTATAATGAGTTGACAAATTTTAAAATTCTCCTGGCGACTACTTTGTCAGAAATGTTGGGGGGAACAAATGGACAGATAACCATGGATATAATTGGATCCCTGGTTAAAACCACAAGAGTGTACCAATATTGCTTATTATGAACTGGGCCACATATTTCCGTGAGGCTATTCCTTTGGAGAGAGTAACAGCTGAAGCTGTTGCTAATGCCCTAGTACCAAAAGAGATTTTATCCAACTAAGAAACACCTTTTTATGTCAAGGATCAAAAAGGACGTGTGTCATTTTTTTTAATCAAGCAAGCTCCATGCTTCCTTTTGCCACCCCTAAATGAATGGTCTTGTCAGATTGTATAAAAGGCTTTGAAACTGATGATATATAATTTATGGGCAGAAATGGAAAATGTTGGGACTTCCCTTTTACCTTATTGTATGCTTGCATTGCAGAAATTTCACATTCATGTATTAGCTTTAGTTCATTCAAGCTGCTATATGAAAGACAACCCAGATTGATTAATTATGGATATATCTAAAAAGACTACACTTTCTAAAAGTCCTATTGTCAGTGTTGCAAAGTTCCAAGAAAGAATGTCTGCTGTTTTACCATTTGTTAGATCATGCCTAGGACAAGCTCAGCAGGTCAAGCCAGTGTAGTTAGAACAGAAATGCTTGACTAAAAAAAATTTCATCCAGGAGCAAAGTATTAGGTAAGAATTAATTCTTGACTAGGTGGGAAGTGCCATATCAAATGCTCAGTAACTGGTGTAAATTATGTAAGATAGCAGGTGAGTCTTAAACACAGGCAAATATATCACATTAATGTTTTGAAGCCCTGGAAGGAACAAGATGTTCTTGTAGCAAGTTTGTCCTTGGACCAAATGAAGGTTGACAATTCAGAATTGAAATGTCAAAGTAGATTCAGAATTCTGAACTTGAAATGCATCAGTGAAGGGAGGTGTTGGAATTCCTTCAGCAAAAATAAGTATGTGCTTTACGATTTACTAGGCTAACTTTCTACAGCATGACATTGTTACAGTCACATTCTTAAGCTTATAGAATCTCTGAGGTCCAGACAGTAGCAATAAATGTAGAGATAAAATGACATGATGTGGAATAATTGAAGAACCACTCTGTGCCCAGTGTAGTCTGATTATGCTGATTTGAGTAATAGTAGTACATATGTTAAAGCAATATGGAAGAGTACTATCAAACTAATTTAGATTTTGACATATTATAAAAGGGCTGTAAAATACATTTTTGGAGGATCCTGTTTACCGGAATGCTTTTAATATGTATATTAAAAGCCATATGGAGCAATACTATCAAGTTAATTTAGAATTAAGACATTATTGTCAAAGGGCTGTAGACTACATTTTTGGAGGATTTTGTTTATAAAAAATGATACTGGAATCTAGGTTGAATCCAACTTTTAACTGTTTACCAAAAATAAACAAGGATTTGTGTAACTCGCCTTGGTTATAGAAAACCTATAATAATAAGTTGGTGTCAAAGTTATCTGGAAAAGATCAGTTATATTATTAATTCTTTGTTAAAGTATATTAAGAAATTGGATTACTATGTAAAGAACACATGAAAGGTACAATATAAATGTTTTTTTTACATACCAACCTTAATAACAGTGCTTGGCTGGAAGCACTTTATATTTTTTTTAGGGTGAAATCCTACAGCATCCCATATACATAAGCTAGTAATATTCTCTTTAAACACTGGGCAGGATTCACAATGGCTTGCACGGAGTCTAAGAGTAGTGTAAGACTCCATGCAGCCATCGCTATCCAGGAACAGCCTGTATGTCCGTGTAACAGAGCACCTAAAACAGCTCTTACACGGACAGGGCGTGGATATGCTAATTACCTCACTTGCAGCCGAAAGGCATGCAAATGAGGTAATTTCGCGATCCAGGAAGCAGAAACTTGCCCATGTAAGAGCCGTGTTATCTGCAGAAATGTACTCAGTTGATAACTGAGTACCGTTCTGCAAATAACACAATGGAGCCATGTCAGCTCCAAATAAAGGTTGCAAATGTTCCAGGCAGCATGCCAATGGCCAAATATGTGGCCACTGGCAACATACCCCGATGCAAAAGTAAAATAAAAATGTTTAAACGTAGTGCAGCGCCGCGCAGAAGGGCTGCGCTATAAAAAAAACAGAAAAATAAAAATTTTAAACCCGCAAAGCATGAATTTACAATGTAAGGGAATAGCAGGCTGAAAACAACATGGCCACCGAGTAGGGGTTGCTAAGGGGGGAAGCTGAGTGTAAGACATGTAACTAAGCATTAGTAGGCAATCCTATGTAAATGAGTGGTAGGATAGTGAATCGTACTGTCACATAGCAAATTAGCACATTCTGTGCAGTGTAGGAGTAGGATAAGGGGGAGTAACAGAGTAGGAGATAGGTGACATCACAGGGGGAAATGTATGAAAGAAATGAAGCTCATTGGAGAACAGTGGCATGTGAAAGATGTCAGTCACACATCATGGAAAGAGGAGTGTCAACAAGTAGGCATGAAAAAGACAAGAAATGGAAGGTGTACACTATGGATAACACCAAAGTTTCTTGCTGAAGTGCATCTTGTGCGTGCGTGCTGGTAGGCACGAGTAAGATAGAGTGCGCGCGTTTAAGGCAGAGTAAGCATGTAGGAGCCTGTTTAAATACCTGTAAGCTTGTTTGCACTGGTGTGCACGCGTTTTAACCCGAATAAGCAGATTCTAGTCCGTCTAAGCATGTGTGCGCGCGTGTTAGCCACTGTGAGTGTGTTTTCGCTGGAATGTGCGTCGCTCCCCCCTGAAGAAACAGAAGGGAAAAAGGAAGCAGGAGAAATAGGAAATTAGCAGGGAATATTGGCAGAGCTAGCAGGTGAAAACAATTAGAAGCAGGCAATTACACAGGCAGAACAGTAGCCCAGCCCAGCACTTAAAACTCTGCAAACGACAGTGCAGTATGTTTCTCTCAAGAGACACTGCAACAGAGGAGTAAGCTATTAGAAGTGAAAACTGAAAAAGCTTCACTCAGACCAAAAATGCTAGGGGCTGCCATAGCTGTTATAAGGAGACATATGCAACTTGCTGAGGGTGGTGACTATGCAAATGCTGCCAGACAACCCACAGTGAGGAGACGGAGAAGAGTGTACAGGCCCAGGGTCACCTACCAGGGGTTACATGAGCTGGAGATAGTGGAGTGCTATAGAGTGGACAGAGACTTCCTACAGCAAATTGTTGAGCTGTGCAGGCCACGCCTCACACACAGAACCAACAGAGGGGAACCCATCCCAGTGGAAACCAAGGTATGTGTTGGCCTAAGAATACTAGCAACAGGTACCTTCCAGAGACCAACTGGTGATATGATGGGGATATCACAGGCATCAGCATCCAGGGTACTGCACCAGTTCCTGGATGCCATGTCAGCACATGTCGGTGATCATGTATATTTCCCCAATTCCTGTGAGGTATTGGCCAGCAATATGCATCTCTTCCAGCAAATAGCGGAATACCCTGAGGTAGTGGGTGCAATAGACTGCACGCATATACGCGTCAAAGCACCAGCTGGTGAGCGGGGTAGGGCCTACATTAACCACAAGGGCTTCCCCCCCATCAACTGCTAGGTCGTGTGTGATGCCCGGGGCATAATAATGAATGTGTGTGCTGGCTGCCCTGGAAGCTACCATGATTCCCATATCTGGCATTTGACGCAGCTGTACCAGACATTTGCCAATGGGGACATCTCACATGGTCACTTAGTGGGGGATGCTGGCTACGCACTGGAGCCATGGCTGATGACACCCATCAGAAATGCACACACACCTGAACAAGAACGCCATAATGAGGCACACGCACAAACACGAAATGTAATTGAGCGTGTGTTTGGGCTGCTCAAGTCACGGTTCCGGTGCCTGGACACATTTGGTGGAGCCTTGCAGTACTCACCAACTACATGTACCCAAATTGTCATGGTATGTGCTATGCTACATAATATGATTCTGCGAAAACAGCTGCAGCAGGACCAGCATAGGGCTGGGCCAAACAGCCCCCCACCATTGCCAAGCCAATCACAGGCAGAGCGTGACTCGGAAGAGGAGGAACCTGAGCCTGCCCCAGTAGGCAGAAGGAGGCATGCCCAGTATGCCTTGGCCTTGGCAAAGAGGCAACGCATAGCACATACACTGGGTCAGTAGGAACCCTGGAAATTATACCTCTCTCTGACTCACACATATAGTAAAAAGGATGCCTTAGTTGACACAACCTGCTTTCAAACATGTACAGGGAGTGTAGTATGTGCATCCAACATAGATAGCCCTGCAGCACCACCTGAGGCACGATTGCCATGTGTTAAGCAATGTAACACCATGTAGTATATGCAAACTTGATGATCCTGACTAACATCCTACCCTCACCAAGCATGATGCCACAATATGAAGACAAGATGATCAATTACAATAATTGGCTTAAGTATTGCTGTTAGTCAAAGGGGATCCAATGTGTGTCAGCCTGGGATGACATGCTGAGCAAGACATGATGCTCCACCTGCTAGGGATGGCGTGCACCTATCACTCCTGGCCTTTTGGATACTGGCAAAGGCTGTTGTCACCCCCACCGTGCCTTGAATAGGTAAGGCTCAAAACACAAACCCACCTCCATAGGTATCACAAGGGATAAGAACCTAGACGTAATTCTACCCAATGCCAGTAGTCTAAACTGCAAGATGCATGCAGTCCAAACTTTCCTCAGCATGCAGAATGTTGATATCTGTTCTGTAACAGAAACCTGGGTAATGGCTCACAAGAGCACACTAACACTACCAGGTTACACCTCATACCATGCTTTACAGTCACAAAACATGGAACAAACTACAAAAGGAGGGTGACCATCAATAATTGTCAAGGATAACCACACCCCCAGGTTGATTCCACATCAAGAAGCAGCATGGATTATCCACGGGCAAGTAACAGTGGCTAAACCTGCCTCCCAGTTTGTAGCCTGCTACAGACCACCCTCCTAACACCAGGAACCGCACTTGACCTGCTTCGGAACGCATGAAAATATCAAGGTCTCTCCAAACAACATTATATTGGGCGACTGAAAATACTCAAACATAGACTGGGAGCATTATTCTAGCTCCAACACCCTAGGCCAAAGGTTCCTAGAATTCATAAACCAAAATGCTCAGGAACAACTTGCCACTCCCACAAGAGGGGTAAGCATACTGGATGTGATAATCAGCAACATGGGTACTCTGTGCCCAGATGAGGTGTATCCCTCACTGGTAAGATCAGACCATAGAGTAATCACACTGGATATTCACATCCTGACACCAGTCCCTGGGCAGAAAACCACAGTGAAAAACATGTGTAAAGCAAATGTTGCACTCCTCCAAACTGATGTGGAATCCATTAAAGGCCTTGTGCCTGTGGAAAATATGGGCCACACCTCAGAACCCTTTATAAATGCATTCTATGAACACATTCAGGAATGCATGGATTATGCAATCCCAAATAAAATCAAGACCCAATTCCATACACGCAGGCATCTGGCCTGGTGGACCCCAGCCATTACCAAACCATGCAAGAGAAGGAGGCAGCTACTACATGATAGAGCAAAACCCAAAAAGGGAAGTAATCTCTGATCAGTATTATGGCAAAAAACTATGGCCACACATACAATCCACTAAGGCCAGCTACAACATGTTGAATCTGGGAATCTTATTTTTTTTTTTAAAACAGGTTTATTGTTTTAACATATAAGAGAAATATCATAACAATTTTATACAAGTAATTAAAAATAGGTATTATTATAATATTCAACAAAACAACTAAAGTATTTACAAAGACATCCACTACAATCAGATCAATTAATTAAACTAAAATACCATGCTATTGAAATTAAAATTTTTTTAACAAATTTTGTAAATTATCCCATACAATATAATAAGATGTTTTTCTGTTTGTTCTTGTCCTAATTGTGTTTATTTCCATATAGCACACTATATTCATAACATTTTTAAATTCATTGAACGAAGGAGGTGTATCTGAAATCCAATTTCTAGTTATTATTTTCCTAGCCACTGCTAGAATAGACCATAACAAGGGAAGCTTAACCTTTTAACACTTTGAGGTACAGGTGTGTTGAATAATATAAGAGATTTAGAAATAATGAAATTATCTGTAAAAGAGCCTGCAAAAATTCATTAATTGACTTCCAGTATTCTTTCAATTTTATACAGTCATAAAACATATGAGCCCAGTCAGCATTAATTTCTACATTACATCTCTTACATAAATTATCTTTATTATTTATTTTATTCATCATCAAAGGTGGATAAAAGATCTATGTAAAATTTCCATGTATAAAGTCTCCAGACAATGGAAGACGTAGTTCTATAAGCAGATTCCAATATATATTGTTTATCTTGTTGATTTGGTGGGTCCCCATTAATAGAAGTGAAATAATTCCAGTATGAATCTACACTGTAAGAAGTTTCTTGTCTGATAATTTTATGTATGTATGAAAGTTTACCTTTATCAGAAACTTTATGTTGTAAATTTAATATCAAGTAATCAATCAGTGTTGGAATAGATTCTTTAACTGTTATAGACATTAGATCTATTTTATTAATGAGATGTTGTCTAAAGGTCTGAACCTCTAACCAGCAAGTTTCTCTTAGATCAAATTCTTGTTTTAAGAAATCTAGATTTTTAACTTTATTATCAGATATCAACTGATACCAGTACTTTAGATCATTATCTATAGCTAAATGAGTACCTTCAGAAGTAGATGACAAAAGCATACCCTGAGTATACATTATAGGGAATACAATAAAATTCCATTCCCTATACTTAGGGTGCATGAATATAAAGTTACGATAACTAATAATAATATTTAATGGGTAACAAACCATATGTTTAGGTGTAATAGGTGAAGTACAAAATTCCTTTAGTAACCATAACATGGAGTTATTTACAATCATATTTTTATGTGTTAAGGAGATTTTCATGAAGTGCATGCTAATTAGCTCCCAATAATCTTTCCATTTTGTGACATATGACTGATCTATTAATAAAGTAATAACTTTTACAATAGAAGAGATAGTATATAAATTAAAGTCTGGAAAAGAAATACCCCCTTGAGACCAGCTATTTGTATGTTTCTTTAATGCAATCCTAGGTCTATTAGGTGCCCATAGGAAATTTAACATTAGTGTATTCAGTTTCTTGATAATTATTTTTGTAGGTGGAAGTATTATTGATTGTATTAAGTATAAAATCTTGGGGAATATTATCATTTTAATAATTGTAAGTCTCTCCTCCATAGTAAAAAACATATTATTCCAGGTATTAAAAAGATTTTGTATATTAAGAAAACAGGTATTATAATTATTATATATAATAGATTTAATATCTTTAGATAGTATTATACCTAAATAAGTTATCTGACCTGAATTGGGTACATATTTAGTAAAATCACTAATGAGAATATTTTTTCGTGTATATATAGGTAGTATTTTAGTTTTTCTTCATTGAATATTAAACCAGAAATACTTTTAAAATTCATCATGTTATCAAATAGAGACTGCATAGAAGAATTAGATCCTGCTGATGTAATTAGAACATCATCTGCAAAAGTTGAATTTTGGATGTTGTATTTTCATCTATTTCAAAACCCTCTATGTCAGTACTGTTTCTGATCAAATTAGCCCAAGGCTCCATTACTAAAGTGAATAATAGTGGAGAAAGTGGACATCCTTGTTTTGTACCTTTAAGAATGGGTATTTTTTGTGAAACATATGTTCCTACCTTAATATAAGCCAACGTTCCTTTGTATAAATGCTCAATTAGATTTACAAATGCATCTGAGAAGTTTGTGCACTTCATTAAGGTAAACAGATAGTCCCAACTTACTAAATCAAATGCTGAACTTATATCAAGACTAATAAGTGTTAAATCTTTCTTTTTCCTATTTGCAAAATCTATTAATGTTAAAGTTCTTCTTATATTATCAAAAGTATTTCTATTTACAATGAAGCCTATCTGATCTATATCTATAATGCCAGGAATGATTGTCTTCAATCTATCAGCAAAAATACTCATAAACATTTTATAATCAACATTAAGTAATGAGATGGGCCGATATGAAGAACATCTAGTTGGATCTTTATTAGGTTTTAAAATTGGCGAAATAAATGTATATTGCCAAGATGGGGGGTTATTAACTCAGTTTGGGCCAAAATAAAAACCTTATGTATTAATGAATATGTACTTTTAGAAAGGATTTTATATATCTCTGGTATAATACCATCATTACCCGGTGCTTTGTTTGATTTAAGCTTATTTATTTGTGTAATAACTTCTGTATATGAAATACTCTTGTCCAATAGTTTAATCTGTTGTTTATTAAGCTTTTTATTCATGTTTGTGGTTATAAACTCCTTTATTTTATCTTTAGGTTCCATGTTAATGTTATTATGGTTAATTTTGTGAAAGTGATTTCTAAATTCATCTAGTATTTCTGGTATACTAGAAACATTCTTCTTTTCCTTAGAGAAAAGATTTCTTTGATATGGTTTTGTTTATTCAACCTTTTGTTTTATTTTTAAGTCTATGTAAGTATTTGGGGCTTATTGAATAAGACAAAACTTGTATTCTCTAAAGTTATTTTAACTTTATGAGTTAAAATTTCTTTGTATTTCTCATTTAGTTTGTTTATTTCTTCAATAACTTTCTTGTCCATAATATTTTCTTTATTATTATGTTTATAAGAGTCTAATTTACTTTGAATATCTAACAATTCCTTATCCCAAGATTTCCTTTTATTATTATACCATCTGATACTTTGTCCATATAGATATGATTTTAAGGCATCCCAAACATAAACAATGGAGACTTCAGCAGTATTATTTATGTCTAAAAATGTTTTACTTCTGAAAGTATATATTCTTTATAGTCTTTTAGTTGAGTTAAGTATGCTGGTATCCTTTTGATCTGAACATTATGAGTATTTTTATCATGAATTCAAAAACAATTGAATTATGATCAGATATAGGACATGAAATGATTTTGGAATTAATTAAATCTGTTACCATCTGGTTAGAAATAAAGACCCTATCTATTTTTGAATAAGTTTTGTATCTGTTAGAAAAAAAGGTGTATGGTAATGGTTTTGAATCTATCTGATTATTAATATCATTCAAATGATAAGAATTAGCAAAATCATTTAAATGTTTTGCATTAGATGTAATTCTTCTTTTCCCTATAGTGGTAGTATCACTTTCATGTAGTATACAATTAAAGTCACCAGCTAAAATAATATCTCCTATAGAGAATGATATGATCTTATCAAGATGATGTTTCACTGTATTAATACCAATTCCAGGTATCCAATATACATTAATTAAAGTGTAAGTCTTCCCATTAATTTGTATTGTAACCATACAAAACATTCCTTTGTCATCCTGATAAGACTTAATGGTTTTAGGAATGGGCATACTTTTATTCCATAAAATAGCCACTCCTCTTTTTTCTGAGTGTGCTCTGAACTAACCAATACTGTATATTTGTTTGTGGCTAGTTTATCAATATCTTTTTTCAAGAGATGGGTTTCTTGCAGGAAGACTAAGTTGGCCTTATGTAAATTAATGTATCTTATTAGGCTTGCCCTTTTACATGGATTATTCAATCTATTAATGTTTAAAGAAATTCCTTTTAAAGATGTCATTTGGCATTTTTAAAACTTAAGAATCTTATGATCAAAATAAATAACAAGATAAGTAATGTTACATCTCCTCCTTTAGGTAGGATTCAATTTTGTTTGTAGTGACAATGAATGTACAAAATATATTGTGGATGTCAAAACTATATACAAATAACAATGAACAAGTGAAAATAATGTAAGGATTAAACCTTGCATCCAGCCTGGAGTTATAAACTCCAACTTAGAGTAGTATTTACCACTCAAGTTAACCCCCTACCCTAAGCAGCAGTACCTCAGCTACCACCTTATCAATTTAATACTAGTTATATTTAACTGAGGTTAACAGTTTTCAGTTCAATTATCTAGCAAGACAAGACTACACATTTGGTAAAACAGCATCATATAAACTAAAATAAACCTTTTTTTTTTTTTTTTTAAAACTGTTCATACTACTATATACATCCATGTAATATAAAACACTTGTATTCAAATAATCTTGATGTTAGAAATCAAGAGGAGAGAAAAATAAGTTCTAACATTCATTTAAATCAAAAACTTTGGCTAATATGATTCAGACATTACATACATTAAGATGCATCCATTTTCTGTCATGTAAATGCAATTAACAGCTTCCAAAAAAAACCCTTGAATTGCTTGTATATGAGCATTTACTCAAACTCATTATTGTCAATAGAATAAAATATTGTATTCATAGAAATTGTTATAAATCATACTGCATAGTTATGCAGATTCTCAGAAACACTTATATACATATATACATACACGCACACACACACACACACACACACACACACACATATATGATTATGTAGCCCAGGCCGGTATGACCCTGACCCTGAGCAGCATCTTACCCTCACCAAGAATGATGCCACAGTACAAACACAGAATGATCAGCTTTAACAATTGGCTCAATTACTGCTGTCATTCCGAGGGGATCCAATGTCTGTCTGCTTGGGATGACATGCTTGACAAGCCACGCTGCTTTGCCAGGAGTGGCTTGCACCTGTCACCCCTGGGCTTCTGGATATTGGCTAAGGCTCTTGCCACCTCCATAGTGCCTTTTTTAGGCAAGGCTCAAAAGGCAAACTTACCTCCCTAGAAAACATAAGTGGAAAAAAAAATAAGGGTAATGCTGCTCAACGCCAGAAGTCTAAACCTCAAGATGTACGCTCTCGAAGCCCTCCCCAGTATGGAGAACATCAATGTCTGTGCAGTGACGGAAACCTGCTTCAAGGCTCCTGAGAGCACCCCAGCAATACCAGGTTATACCTCATATCATGCTTTTCGGCCCCAAAATCTGGACCAAACCACAAAAGGAGGGGGAGTATCCATATTCATCAAAGACACCCACACCTCCAGGTTACTGACAACGCACGAAGCATCGGAGACCATCCATGTGCAACTAACCATAGCTAAAACTGCTGTACAGTTTGTAGCATGCTACTGACCACCCTCTCAAACCCAGGAACCCCACTCAGCCTTCCAGAAGACACTGGAGAGTATGAATGTCTCTCCAAATACCAAACAAGGTACCCACAAATTACCACATAGGTAGGTAATCCATTACGTACGGAAGAAGTAATCAGGGACCTAGGGACACAAGTGGACAGTAACCTCTCATTTGACACTCACATTGCCAAGGTGGCTAGGAAGACCTTCTATATTGGCCACCTTATCATGAAAGGATTCACATCTACATCAAGAGACGTCATTGTGCCCCTATACTCTTCTCTTATCAGGCCCATAATTGAGTACAATGCCCCATTTGGGATGTACCTTACCCGACACCTGCAGCAGTTAGAAAGACCCCAAAAGTACCTCACCAAGAGGATAAAGGGTCTCAAACATTTGTCATATGCTGCCCGGCTGAAGAAACCCCAGCTGTATTCAGTCACATACTGCCTACTCAGAGGCGATGTATGCCCGACGTACAAGGCCATGTCCAATCCAGAATTAATGGACATGCTCCACCTCAGAAAATCCAAATCCATCAGAGCCGCGAGAGATTTCATCCTCAACACATAAATAAACAGGATGTGCTGGAGGGACATATTCATAACCTAGAGGCTCCCTACACTCTGGAACAGAATCCCAGTCCATGTTAGGCAGAGCACTGACTTTCTTCAAGAGAAATCATGACGAGTGGATGGGAGATCGTAGATTTACACCGGGAGTCATCACTGTGTCACGTCTAGACAGAGGCACAGTAAAGTAAACCCTAAATGGGCATAATATTCACATTGCAAGGGGTGGCGAAAGCCACACACACTCTGGCTAGGCTTATAAATGCCCTAGGGCAGATAGCCTAGTATGAACCTATGAAGATACAAATTGTACAGGACACTAAGGATAATCACAAGGCTTTCTTAACTGATGGTAGGAACCTTGGTGGGAATTCACAGATATGCTCTGAATTACTCAAATATTACAAACAATACACCAAACCCACACACATTGCCAACATCCAACCTGACGGGTTCAGTGCAAACTCCCCCCCCCCCACACACACACACACACCAAAATGCCAAATATCTATCCCAGCAGAGTGCTGGCCCCCTGACATTGCAGATGCTGAGGTAACAGCCAGCATCTTCAAAGCAAAACACACACCTTCAATGGTACGAGATGGTGTCCTGGGCTGCGTCCAACATGAATGGAACACCAAAGAAGAATGGAACACCAAATAACACTACTGCTCAATCTCAGCCTTGCCACAGGATATGTACCCAAAGAGCAGTGTACAGTAACAGTGGTCCCTCTCCACAAAGGTGGTGCCTGAATGGATACTGCAAACTATCACCCCAGAATCCTGACAAGCTTGGTCTGCAAAGCTATGGAAAGGATCATCATGGACCTCAGAAATAAAGATATTGGGGACCTACAGACACTGGACCCTACCCAATGTGGCTTTCGTAAGGGCAGATCCTGCCCCTTAAACATGTTTGACTCATTTGAAACAGTCATCATGGCCATTGATGAGGGGAATGTGGTCCACACAGCCTATCTGGACCTTGCAAAAGCCTTCCATACAATACCCCACTTGTTCATTATAGATAAGCTCACCAGCTTAAATATAAACCCCTATGTCAGTAGATGGGTTGCAAACCAGCTCAAGAACAGAACTGACATGGTCAGAAATGCTGCAGCCATGTCAGACTACAAACCAGCTACAACTGGCATCCCACAAGGCTCGGTCCTGGGACCTCCCTTGTTTGGTATATATTTCCCATAGGTACAGGCCAACATGGAAGGACTGTGTCTGAACAAGTTTGCAGATGACTACAAACTGGGCACCATATCTGACCCTCCAGCTGACACAAGCATCCTACAAAAGGGCCACATAGAAACAGACAACTGGTGCCAGAGCCATGTCATCAAGCTAAATGCATTAAAGTGTATAGTTATCCCCTTTGGAAAAACGTAAGTGCCCACCAATTACCACATAGGTGTTAACCCATTAAGTACTTTAGAAGTAATAAAAGACCTGGGGACACAAGTTGATAGATATCTTGCATTTGACAATCATGTGGCTGTAGTGATTACAGAAACATACCATATACCCACCTAATCATGATGGTATTCACATCTAGATCAGGGGAGGTCATCGTGCCTCTTCAGTCATCCTTCATCAGCCTCACAATTGAGTACAATGGCCCCTGTGGGATGTACCTCAGCAGACACCTCCAGCAACTGGAAAGACCCCAAAAGTACCTCACCAGGAGGATCAAAGAGCTCTAACAGATGCCATGTGTTGCCTGATTAAACAAACTGCAGCTCTACACAGTGCCATACTGCCTGCCCAGAGGCAATCTGTGCCTGATGTATAAAGCCATGTCCAAGCTGGAATCAATGAACATGCTGCACCTTGTAAAATCTGAATGCCAGTGAGCTATGCACATGAGAGACCTGAACCCCAGCACTGACATAAATAGGACATGCTGTAGTGATTGATCCATAACCCAGAAGCTCCCTCCACTCTTGAGTAAACTCCCAGTACAGGTTAGCCAGAGAGTCCCTCATTGACTCTCCTCAAGAGGAATCTTGATGAGTGGATGGGAGATGGTAGGTTTACCCTGGGTATCACTGTTATGTCACGGGTAGACAGAGGCACAGTATACTAACCTTGAAATATGTCATAGCAAACTCCAGTTACAATGTGTGTTGAAGGACAAACACACTCTCTGACTAGCATTAGAAATGGCCTAGGGCACATAGCTAGTGTTTGTCAATGTCCACCCAAGTTGCGGAATACACTACCAATGTTGGGCAAGCCTGGTTTAAGTAGTCCATATCTGAACAAAATGCAACATGGTCATATTTGCACAACTGGCTCTTAACCAGTCTGGTGTGCTCACTATGAATATTTAAAGCAGTGATAGGACTGAAACCCAGGATATTGTCCACCACAGTGAAAGTACTAAACCAGTACACTATACGATATTACAGTGTTTGGTCAGTATGAAAGGATATTGATAACTGTATGCAAACTATCCCATGGAAACCCTGCAGGCACAGTATAATCCCTGTTGGGTTCAGACACAAAGCAGTTGGGCAGTAAAAACACAAAATGACTTCCAACACACAACTATAAATGTGAAATATTGTTGAAGTTCACACACAACCACAAATGTGGTGGACGTCAGATTTCAACATATGGAAAGCTCACACTGGGCATGCTCGCACACTTTGATAAATGAGACATATGTCAGGCAACAAGCCATGGAAAGCCTGAACTGGGCATGCTCACACACTTAGGCCATGTCTCAGTTTAGCAGTTGGCCACACATATCTGGCATTTGTATGTGTTAAGCCAGGAACCTCCCACAATACAGCAATCTGCCCAGTACACACAGTTAAATGACAACAGAGACATAAGTAATATAGTGGATCCCTCTCATATTAAAACATATTCCACAGATACACAAGTTGCTCATAGAAACAGGGAAAGCTATGGCAATAAAGACCTGCAAACAGTTTATCAGCAACAAATATTGTGCATCTGAAAATTAAATATATGGGTGTAGAGGTCAATACTAGGCTGTTTGCCCTAGGGAATACATAAGCTTAGCCAGAGTGTGTTTGGCGTCTGCCTCCCCAGTACAGTAGGCTACTGTGCCTCTGTAAAGTAGGTCACAGAAGGCACCGTTTAAGGCTAGTGTGCTGTGCCTCCGTCAAGCAGGGACACAGTGGAGATCCCAGGGGTTGAATTTGCAGTGTCACATCCATGTGGCTGGTGTTTGCTGGAGGAGGGTTGGCGAGGACTTATAACAGTAATTGGGCGTCAATTACAGACTGAGGGGAACCTTATCTGCAGTGTCTGGACAATTTCACTGTCAACACTTTGAAGTGATGATTTTGAGGGATTGAAGTGTCTTGCCAATACTTTTCAGAGACGTCCTCCCTCTGTGGGATATGCTCTGTAATGTATTAGCTCCCTCCTTCTGTTGTACAGCTTATATATGGCTGGTGTACACCAGACAGGTCTCCTGTTGTGGAGGAGTCTTGGGTTTATTTGGGATAGCATGATCAATGCAAACCTTCCGGATGCTCATAGAATGCAATTGTCAAGGATTATGCAGAGTGTCCTGTATAATCCTCCAGCATGGGTCCTTTGAAGTCTTCCACCCCAGTCTTTACAAGTGCAAAGTCTGCTTTTGATGAATACTTTGTTTGCAGTGACTTCCTTGCCTGGGGGTGGGGATGGGATATGGATGTCCAGGGAAAGTTGGTTATGGTCAGATATTAACAATGGTGGTCTACCTCTGGTGTGGAACATAGAGTCCCCATGTTGCAGATGGTCAGGTCCAATATGTATTCCCCCTTGTGGCTGTGGTGATTGGTCCTGCCATAGCACATGGATTTACAAATTGTAGTGGCTGTAGGGTGATGTTGTTGAGGCCTGAGTAGTTCCCCCACTCAATATACCTGTACCCGAAGTTAACCACTGTAATGGTGTATGTGAACACCTTCATATCCTACACTGTTCCCAGGGAAGCAAAGTGTGGTTCCTGGATATGGGAGGGGTGGTCTGAACTGGTTGTGTTGTGTGTTATAGGTTCTGTGGTCATGAAGCATGGTATAAAACATAACCTGGCAGTGCTGATGTGCATATGTGACCCTGAAGTAGGAGTCTGTTAATGCATATATATGCTATCCCCCTTACTGACCGATAGAAATAGATGTACATACCTCCTTATAAATAATGATGTCAGCACCCTATAAATACTGCAGGAGAAGAAAAGATACCCAGTAATTCGAATAGCGCGCTCCGCTAATGCGTCTCTCTCAAGTGTCATAATATAGTTAGGTATGGGTTTGAATCCTGCAAATGCGCAGTGTGTGTGTGTGTGTGTGTGTGTGTGTGTGTGTGTGTGTGTGTGTGTGTGTGTGTGTGTGTGTGTGTGTGTGTGATTGGGGAGGGGGGGTTAGTTTGTGTGCAATTCTGTTTGAAAGAAATGTCCTTTTTGGCAACTAGAAGAACACACTACATGATGTACATTCCTCTTTCTAAACACTGATGATGTCAGCATCCTATAAGTATAGCAGGAGAAGGGAAACCTCTCAGTAATGTGAATAGCGCGCTCTGCTAATGCGTCTCTCTCAAGTGTCATAGCATAGTTAGGTAGGGGTTTGAATCCTGCAAATGCTCAGTGTGTGTGTGTGTTTGGAGAGGGTTAGTGTGTGTGCAATTCAGTGTGAAAGAAATGTCCCTTTTGGCAACTAGAAGGACACACTACATGATGTACATTCCTCTTTCTAAACACTGATGATGTCAGCACCCTATAAGTATAGCAGAAGAAGGGAAACCTCCCAGTAATGCGAATAGCACGCTCTGCTAATGCGTCTCTCTCAAGCGTCATAACATAGTTAGATAGGGGTTTGAATCCTGCAAATGCTCAGTGTGTGTCTGTGTCTGTGTTGGGGGGGGGTTAGTGTGTGTGCAATTGTGTGTGAAAGAAATGTCCCTTTTGGCAACTAGAAGAACACGCTACATGATGTACATTCTTCTTTCTAAACACTGATGATGTCAGCACCCGATAAGTATAGCAGGAGAAGGGAAACCTCCCAGTAATGCGAATAGCGCGCTCTGCTAATGCGTCTCTCTCAAGTGTCATAACATAGTTAGGTAGAGGTTTGAATCCTACAAATGCCATGTGTGTTTTTGTCACACAGTTTGTCTATGTGTGTTGGGTGTTGCTCTTAATATTGTATGACATATATTATATCAGTAATTTCAATGCACACATGAGGTATGTGTGTGCCACATAGACATATGTACCTGCGACCTTAAATAGCTCCCATGTTTGAAGCCTGCCTCATGTGAATACATGAAATTTGCATTACACAACTTTTTGACAGTGGTTTTCTGTGCAGGGGCTGTGGTTGGTATGTGAATATACAGTGAGAGTATTCTATGGTGTCATCTCACCAGTGAGGGATACACTTCTGGTCTGGAGCATATAGTCCACATGTTGGTGATGATCAGATGCAGCATGTTTTCCCCTCTTGTGGGAGTGGTAACAAGTTGTTCCATAGCATTTGAGTATATGGATTCTAGGAACCTTTCTCCTAGGGTGTTGGAGCTACAGTAATGCTCCCAGTCTATGTGTGGGTAAATGAAGCTGCCCAATATATTGTTGTTTGGAGACACCTGCATATATTCATGTGTTCTTAAGTAGGCCAAGTGGGTTTAGGAGGGTGGTCTGTAGCAGGCTATGAACTGGAAGTCAGTTTAACCCACTGTTAGTTGCACGTGGATAGTCTGTGATGCGTCACACTGTGGCAACAACCTGGGGGTGTGGGTATAGGTTCATAGGTTCATAGTAGGCTATCTGCCCTAGGGCATTTATAAGCCAAGCCACAGTGTGTTTGGCTTTCGCCACCCATTTTGAATTAATGTTGCTATGCCCTTTTTCGAGGTTAGTATACTGTGCCTCTGTCTAACAGTGACACAGAAGTGATACCCGGGGTAAACCTACGATCCCCCATCCACTCATCAAGATTCCTCTTGAAGAGAGTCAATGAGGGACTCTGCCTAACCTGGACTGAGATTTTATTCCAGAGTGAAGGGAGCCTTTGGGTTATGTATCTGTCCCTCCAGCATGTCCTATTTATGTCAGTGCTGAGGTTCAAGTCTCTCGAGCACGTAGCTCGATGGGATTTGGATTTTCTGAGGTGCAGCATGTCCAGTAATTCCGGGTTAGATATGGCGTTATACGTCAGGCACAGATCGCCTCTGAGTAGGCAGTATGCCACTGAGTATGGAGTTTTGTTAACCGGGCAGCATATGGCATTTGTTTGAGCCCTTTGATCTTCTTGGTGAAGTACTTTTGGGGGTCTTTCCAGTTGCTGCAGGTGTCTGGTAAGGTACATCCCAAAAGGGGCATTGTACTCAATTATGGGCCTGATGAGGGATGAGTAAAGAGGCACGATGACCTCCCCTGATCTAGATGTGTATCCCTTCATGATTAGGTGGGCTATATAAAATGTTTTTCTAACCACTTTGGCCACGTGGTTGTCAAATGAGAGATTGCTATCAACTTGGGTCCCCATGTCCCTAATTACTTTTTCCATACTTAATGGATTACCACCTGTATGGTAATTTGTGGGCACTTTGTTTTTGCCAAAGGAGATGACTATACACTTTTTGGTGTTTAGCTTGAGGCCATGGCTCTGGCACCAGTTGTCTGTTTCTATGAGGCCCTTTTGGAGGATGGTTGTGTCGGCTGGAGAGTCGATTATAGTGCCCAGTTTGCAGTCATCTGCGAACTTGGTCAGCCACAGTCCTTCCGTGTTGGCCTGTACCTCCGAGAAATATATACCAAACAGGAGAAGTCCCAGGACTGAGCCTTGTGGGACGCCACTTGTAACTGGTTTGGAGTCTGACATGGCTCCAGCAATTCTAACCATGTGGGTTCTGTCCTTGAGCCAGTTTGCAACCCATCTAGTGACATAGGGGTTTATATTTAAGCTGGTGAGCTTATCTATAATGCCCGAGTGGGGTATTGTATCGAAGGCTTTTGTGAGGTCCAGGTAGGCTGTGTGGACCACCTTCCCCTCGTTAATGGCCATGGTGACTGTTTCAAAGAAATCGACCAGGTTTAAGAGGCAGGATCTGCCCTTAACAAAGCCAAACTGGGTAGGATCCAGTGTCTGTAGGTCCCCAATATCTTTATTTATGAGGTCCATGATGATCCTTTCCATAGCTTTGCAGACAAAGCTAGTCAGTCTTATGGGGCGATAGTTTCCAGGATCCGTTGAGGCACCACCTTTGTGTAGAGGGACAACTGTTGCTGTACGCCACTCTTTGGGTACATGTCCTGTGGTAAGGCTGAGTTTGAACAGTAGTTTTATGTTTGGGTTTAGTTCATCTTGGAGTTCATGTAGGACGCAGCCCGGGACACCGTCTGGTCCCATTGATGCTGTGTTTTTTGCTTTGGAGAGGGCGGCTCTTACCTGAGCATCTGAGATGTCAGGGGGGCAGCACTCTGCTGGGATAGATATTTGCCCTTCTGGTGGGGAGGGTGGGGAGAAGTTTGCGCTGAACCTGTCAGCTAGGATGTTGGCAATGTCTGTGGGTTTGGTGTATTTTTTGTCATTTTGAGCTAATTCTGAGCATATCTGGGAATTCCCACCCAGGTTCCTAACATAACTAAAGAAAGCCTTGTGATGTCCATTAATTCCGGGTTGGACATGGCTTTATACGTCAGGCACAGATCGCCTCTGAGCAGGCGGTATGCCACTGAGTATGGAGTTTTGTTAACCGGGCAATTTTTCTCTCGAAGCTGGCCTTAGATGATTTTATGAGTGCCTGTAGTATTTTGCTAACACTGATCAGAGATGCCTTCCCTTTTTGGGATTTTGCTCTATCATGTAGTAGCTTCCTCCTTCTATTGTATAGTTTGTTTATGGCTGTGGTCCACCAGACAGGACGTCTGCCTTTGGAGGATTGGGTCTTGGTTTTATTTGGGATTGAGTTAGTAGACTTCACGACACACTTTGTGTGTGCGTTTTAGTTTATGTCAATGTTCAATACAGCAGTATTTGAACTGCAAAGCACACACTTGTCAGTTACAGCTTTAAGGTTGCCATGGAGACTCACAAATAGTGGAATGCTTGTTCCCATGATTGGTCTTTGTAATTTTGATTGCAATTTTTAAGCACTGTTATTATGTCATCCTGCTGTTTTGTCTGAAGAAGGCGGGTTATTTAACTTGCCGAAAGCGCTAACTTTTACGTGGAAGTATTAAATTTGTGTTTTTAACAGCTTTCTCTTATTGCGGTTTGTCCGCTTTTAAACAGTTTTTTATTTGGGATTGCATGATCCATGCATTCCTGAAGGTGTTCATAGAATGCGTTTATAAAGGATTCTGCAGTCTGGGCCGTATTTTCCACAGGCCCGGGGGCTTTGAAGGATTTCACCT
Organism: Protopterus annectens; assembly: GCF_019279795.1. NCBI lineage: Eukaryota > Metazoa > Chordata > Ceratodontiformes > Protopteridae > Protopterus > Protopterus annectens. The sequence goes on along the minus strand of NC_056737.1, from coordinate 1,814,118,709 downwards.
CGGTTTTGAGGAGTGTGAAATTTGCTTTAGAGAAGTTTTACACTGTGGTTTTCTGGGCAGGGGGTGGGGTCGGGATGTGAATCTCCAGTGAGATTAGTTTATGGTCTGATCTTACCAGTGAGGGATACACTTCTGGTCTGGAGCATAGAGTCCCCATGTTGGTGATGATCAGGTCCAGTATGTTTTCTCCTCTTGTGGGAGTGGTAACAAGTTGTTCCATAGCATTTGAGTTTATATATTCTAGGAACCTTTGAGCTAGGGTGTTAGAGCTAGAGTAATGCTCCCAGTCTATGTTTGGGTAGTTGAAGTCCACCAATATAATGGTGTTTGGAGAGACCTTCATATTTTCCAGTGTTCTCAGGAAGGCCAAGTGGGGTTCCTGGGTTTGGGAGGGTGATCTGTAGCAGGCTTTAAACTGGAAGGCAGTTTTACCCACTGTTAGTTGCACATGGATAGTCTCTGATGCTTCGTGTTGTGCCACCAACCTGGAGGTGTGTGTATCTTTGACAAATATTGATACTCCCCCTCCTGTTCTGGTTCGGTGCAAGTTTTGGGGCCGACAAGCATGGTATAAGGTATAACCTGGCAGTGCTGGGGTGCTCTCGGGAGCCTTGAACCAGGATTCTGTTACTGCACAGATATTGATGTTCTCCATGCTAAGGACAGTTTCCAGTGCATGCATCTTGAGGTTTACACTGCTGGCGTTGAGTAGCATTACTATTAGTTTCTTATCCCTTGTAATACCTATGGAGGTGGGTTTGTCTTTTGAGCCTTGCCTAAAAAAGGCACTATGGGGGTAGCAAGAGCCTTTGCCAATATCCGAAAGCCCAGGGGTGACAGGTGCAAGCCGTCCCTAGCAAAGCATCGTGGCTTGTCGAGCATGTCATCCCAGGCTGACAGGCATTGGATCCCCTTTGAATGACACCGATACTTAAGCCAATTGTTGAAATTGATCATCTTGTCTTCATATTGTGGCATCATTCTTGGTGAGGGTAAGATGCTACTCAAGGTCAGGGTCATACCGGCCTGGGCCACATGCTCAGAGAGCTCCTCTATGTCTCTTTTCATGTAGTCCAGGGAGGTACGGCTCAGGTCATTCACACCAGCATGGACAATGACTGAGTCATATTTGTACTTGCCTTGGAGTGACCTGAGTGCTTGTGTTATGTGGCGGATCCTAGCCCCCGACAGGCAGTTCACCGTGACCTTCTCCTTGTTCAGCCTGGTGAGCAGGACGTCAGTGTGCCTGACGACAGAGTCACCTATTACATGTGTATCAGGTGTGTTGTTTAGCCTTAAGGGCTGTGACTGTTTGGCACACTGGCTTTGTGAGCTATGTGTTGCACGTGTTTTGTTTTGGGGTAGCGGTTGCTTGGGTGTCTGCTTTGGAGGTCTCTGCTGCTTAGGCAGATTTTTATTTAGAGCCTCCGAGTATGTTTTTGTGTATTTATGTGTTTGGTTTGCTGTCGTGGTAGGTCTGTGTGAGACTGGAATTGTAGTGAGTATGGTTTCCTTCTCCTCCTGACATGTTTCGCCAGTACTGAGTTGAGAGAGTTTAGCCTCCAGTTTGGCTATATGGTTGCATCTCTCACATGTGTTGGAATTTGTTGGGAGGAGGAGAGGGTTGTCTGTGTACATGAGGCAGTTGTAACAATGCCTCAAGATTCCCAGATTCACCAGCTGGACTGGAGAGGAGATGGACAACTGACCTTTGGACATGCTAGAATGGTATTGGGAATTCCTTTATAATTGACAAACAAAAGGGCCAATGGGGAACAAGGTACTCAAGGGGAGTTTGTGAGGGTGTAGTGCTTTTAATTTGTTAGTGTTGACTTATATAATTGCTTTAGTGAGCACTTGCCAGGTAACTTAAATGCAATGTGTTACAGGTAACTTAAATGCAAAAATGACAAACAGTAACTTTCTTTCAAGTGAAACAAGGAAATAAGTACAGTAAGCAATGCAGATGTCACTAGGGATCCACAGAAGCGCTGAAAAGCCGTGTTTTAGGTGGAATTAGCGTTTCAGGGAAATAACAAGCAAACAAGCATACAAACAAAGCTACATTCAGCAGGCCTGGATCTAGTCTATGCTACAGCAAACAAGGTGTACCAAATTCAGTAAGAAACAGTTCAAATATGCAAGCACTATAAGCCTTTAACCAGAAATTCCCAGCTCAGAAGGGCAAAGTCCAGCCTCTCCTCCCACAAGAGTGCAGACCATGAACCTTCTTAATGTAAAATAACTGGCCTGAAGCCCAAGTGCTTAAACCAGAATTAATACACTTTTAGAATAACAGACACTGAGCCCTCAATCAGCAGTTCCCAACTTAGAAGGATGTAAGCTACCTGTCCTGCCACCACAGTATCCTTGACATTTAATGAGACTCACCCTCCTGTCATAGTTAGTTCCGTATTTTGGGGCTGTCAAGCATGCTATGAGGTGTAACCTGGTAGTGCTAGGGTGCTCTTGGGAGTCTTGAACCTGTTGTCTATTACTGCATAGATATCAACATTCTCCTTGCAGAGTAGAGTTTGGACTGCATGCATCTTGTGGTTTACATGTCCGGCATTGAGTATCATTACTTCCATTTTCTTATCCCCTGTGCTACCTATGTAGGTGGCCTTGTGTTTTCAGCCTTACCACCAGAATGCAAAGATGTGCAGACATTACACTATGGTAATTAATAATGGTGTACAAAACAATACAATGACAATCATACTGTTAATGCATCAGGCATGCTGGGATATACCCACAATGATATCATTACACTGTACTGTTAACAACATGATAATATTACTACACTTCTATGTAGTCACCCTGTGCATCAGCACCATGTTAACCTGTTCCTGCATCAATGTTACAGATTGCAGGAGGTGGCACAGTTTTATCATATGCACAGGGTGTGCACTTGGTATGCCTGAGTCTGCCACTGATACAACCAATCGACATGTATGTGTGTGTGTTAGTGAGGGACAACAGTACAAGATGGGGCAATGTTGATGCGGTGTGTGCGTGTATGTGTTAGCCCTAGGTGTTAGCATTATGCATGTGTATATGCATGCACACAGTTCCACCTCGTGGCTGCCATATACGGGTGTTTGTGGACAGCCACAGACTGTACCTGCCAGATCATACAGATCACTGTCTCTGGCCACGGACACAGTACCTGTGCCTGGCAGGGGTGCTACGGACAGTATCAGGTACTAAGCCAGACTGGGTACTGTCATCAGAAGCAGTTGGTTGATGACTGGACACATGTCCCTGCTGGGACTGTCCAGAGTCACGTGCACGTGGTCTCCTAGGGCGGTCTGATGACAGCACAGACCCAGCATTGCTGGGGCTGGTACTGGCACTATGGGAGTGGCTGCGAGTTTGTTGTCGTCCGCGACGACTGCCAGCTGCTGATGTTACTGGCATACGTCCACGTCGACGCTTCAACCGTCCTGCATTGCCCTGGCTCATGGACATGTAGTTGTGGAACAGATCTAATGTGTCTCCCCGATGTCTGTCAATGACCTCGGTGAAATTACGGATGGCAGCCGCAACGTCACGCATAGTGTCATTCATAGCAGTGCGATGTGCTCTAAGCTCCCTCAGTCCCTGTCTGGTGTACCGTTCCATACGTGCCGTTGCCTGCATTACAGCCCGGAACATAGCTGAGGTTGAAAGACCTCTGTGGGCACGTCTGACATGGGCAGTACGACCATGGATGCTCCCATGAGAACCCCTGGACATCTGCCTGTGTGGTACCATGTCAGGACTCTGGCCATGGCTGCTGTGAGGGAATACATGTGCCACTGATACCACATTACCCTGGTCAATGCCCACTGTATGCTGTCCCTCACCTAAGGACATTGGTGACAATGGATGTATTGGCAGGATGACTGTGTGCATTGATGGGTTTGACTGCTGTGTACTGTCGATTGGCTGACCAACAACAGACCCTGTCACACCTCCCTGTGCCATTACACATGTATCATCATTATCACTATCCCCAGCAGTGGCTTCAGGTTCCCTGCTGCACACCACCAGAGCAACACCAGAGTGTGAGAGGAAGACAGGAAACACAGTTTACAATGTGTACACAATGTTACCACAGATGCACACATGGGCACATGCACACATGCGCAAATGCACACATGGGCACATGCACACATGCGCACATGGGCACATGCACACATGGGCACATGCACACATGCGCAAATGCACACATGGGCACATGCGCACATGGGAACATGCACACTCCTCAGTACATGAGATACAAACACACAGACACAAACACACCTGCAATCCAACACATAGCAATACTGTTTGAGGTTATTATTACGATTATTATTATTAGTATTAAAAGTATTGTTATTACACACTCACCAGCATGGATTGGCTGCCTTGCTGTTACACCAGAGTGACCTTCACAAATAAGACATTTATTGTCAGTGGGCGCAACTGTGCCATTGATACTGTGAGTATGATACAGTACAGTAGTACAACAGTTGGCTTTCACAGGTCTACTGCTGATATTGAGAATATCAATCTTGCACAATAATTTCCAGGATAACAGCTACAAACACAGTACACATCTCACACATGCATAAACTACCAGTGTAGAGAACAGTCAACTATAGATATGGCATGTTACCTGCACACTCCTTATCCGCATGCTGGGTGACTCCAGCCTCCATCATTACACATGTCTGCGGATGATGATGTTGGGCTGGAGCCACAACACTTAGGAGGAGCTCCTCCTGTCTGGTGGGGGGGGGTGTATAGCTGCCCCACCACCTGTGGCAAGCTGTTGCCTGTGGATATCAGACGCACGCTGATGGACATTTCTAATTATATCACTGCAGTGATGGCATACCTGCTCATATGTCCGGTTATGCATGCCTATGTCATTTACCCGATGGACAAGGTCTTGCCACAGTGCAGCCCTCTCCTGCTGGTTCTGGCTGGTGCGGGAAAAGAGTGTGGCAAAATCCCGCACCAGGCTCTGGTGTATCTCCTCATCCTCTGCAGCCGAGTACGAGGGGTTGCGCTGGTGCACCATCGCCCTGGAAGGAAAAGAAAAATATGTGAGCAAGTAATATGGCACACACAATACTCTACTGTAATGATATCACTGAACTGCCATATATAGCATCTGTCTGTCTATTGGGGGATACACATGTAAATGACCACATATCAGTGCTCAGCCAACAACTGTGTGACTGTGCCTGGCACACTCCATACAACAAACTAGTATACACCAGCAGTCGGCACACTGTTTGAGGTCCAATGCACAACCTCACACTGGGGGTATGTATCAAGGTAATGGATGGGGAACATTGTCAACCCATGCAATGCATGCAGTGCACAGTTAAAATTTCAATGGTAATGCACCCTAGTCTTTGCGGCCATACCCCTATCTACACCGCAGTGATATACAGGGAACCAAAGCACAACATATGGCAATGTAGTATGTTTGTATCCCAATACCTGACACATCTTTCTCTGGCCTCACACCAAGGACACACACTACCATGACAGACACAAAGTCATGCTGAGCAATCACACCATTACAGACCTTGTACACAGTCAGTGGCAAACTCATTCCACCTCACATAGTTGGTATTGCAATGAGTACATTTGTGTGTGCATTGTGTCATAGGTAGGTAGTATGCTATTGGCCCTGGGCCTACAGCAGCATACTGTTATGCTACCCTGCCCCTTGGGACACATGTAATGTGATTGTACTTGCTCCTGTCAAACAGTTACACAGGGTGACTCATATGGCATATTACCTATCTGCATAACATTCAACAGGGGTATGTCTGACATCTACTAATGAGGAGCTTTGCTTCTTAATGCTGGGTGGTTTACTCCAGGGTATGGCTTATTTATGGGTAGGAACCTGTACCTCCACCATGTGCTCTTTACTGCGGTGCCAAGGATGACAGACATAGGTCGTTTAGGCTGGGTATATTGTGAGGTGTTACCATGATTGTTGGACAACTGTTATGGGTGTGACTTAACTATGTATATCCAGCAGTGGTAACCTCTGTGTAGGTAGTATGAAAGGCACTCTGTCTGTGGTTTTGTCAGTCACTCTGCATAGGTAATGTGTTTGAGGGCATTATCACTGTTTGTTAGGTATGACTGTGTCCTTCTTCCTTTCTGTAGTTGTCATGGGAGGTACATACCGTGTAGGACATTGTGAGGTGTAGAGGGGTACAGTGACCTACATTTCCCTAGCTGACACACCATTTGTGCTGACACGTACCATGTACAGGGATTACAAGACTAGTGTGCCAAAGTGAATATCAAAGGGGAGGCTATTGTGCACTTGTTTCCCATGTTCCCTTCTGACACATCCAGTAGTAGGCAGGCAACCACCTATGTGGTGGTTAGTGGTGACAGTGTTTTGGAATGGGGAATGGTACTCCAGTATCCACACTGGTGTTCAGTCCATGCCTTTGTCACCAGGCACCTGTTGCAGTACATCTGCACACATGTGCCTCTCTCAGTATATATATATATATATATATATATATATATATATATATATATATATATATGTATAGAGAGAGAGAGAGATATTCATATACATACATATCTCTAGACATTCATATCTGTCTGTATATGTGTATGTATCTATCTATCTATATATATATATATATATATATATATATATATATATGTGTCTATTACATATACATATATATATATATATATATATATATATATATATATATATATATATACACACATATTCTATCTATCTGTATATGTCTATTTATACATTCCTCTCTATATACACATATATGCATATTATATATATATATATACATATACATATATATATATATATATATATATATATATATATATATATATATAAATATATATTTTTTTTTTATTTACACATATGAATACACACACTAACATACTGCTAAACATCCATTACTGTACAACCTACATTGTACGTTGCACTACAACCTACATTGATATGTGCATATAACATCCTTCAAATACATATGTATGTCCAGCCTTCACTAACAGTTGCAGTATGTCCCCTGCCCTATGCACATCTTCATATATATATATATATATATATATATATATATATATATATATAGATATATAGATATATATATATATATATATAGATACAGACTGCTAACGCATATGGAGGGTTCACAGTATGTAGATTATTAGATTATGTAGTTTATATTACCTTTGTTTCTCACTGCTGTTTGTGATGGCTTGCTGCTTGGTGGCCTGCTGATGGTTGGCTTGATGGTTTTTATTTTTATTTATTTATTTTTTTGGTGTGTCTCTCTCTCTCTCTTTCTCTCCCTCCAGTTGTTGCAATGAAACTATTGCATGTGTGGACTGGGAGTACAGGCTACTTTTGTAGGTATCTGCACATGTGCATGTGATGGCCTCTGCACCAATTGTTAGCCAGCATTTACTAATTGCTTGCAGCCTGCTGTGTGGTAATTGCAGTTCTCACTGTGATTTCAGGACAGTGCTATAAAATGTTAGGTTAGGTAGGCGTAGCCCTTTCAGATTTTCAAGGTGGGGACCATGCTGGTATGCTGTGGACACTGTTCTGTGAGTGTAATGGTTGGTATGTCTCTCATATCTAAGGCTGTGTTGTAGGCACTGAAATGCATGTTGTACTGAAACCTGACTATTGCTTCCTCCAGTTCATTATTCTCAGTGTGTATGTTAACTGACACCTAATAACACTAATACTGTTTAAATGGGAGTATGTGCTTTCCTGTGGGACTTGTGGATTAACTGGTGTACAGCAGTGGCTCTTGCAATATGTTGCTATGGCTTCACTATTTAGCCTTTACATTCACTCCTTGAAGGCCTGCTAGGTGTCTTTACTGGAATAAGTTGCTATGGCTTTCCTATTTTCCATTTACATTCACTCCTTGTAATGCTTGCTATATTTCTTTCAGTAGCAATTCCTTATATGTTTGGTGTGGTTTGGTGGTACTGCATGCAGTCTGGTCTGGCCAAGGTGTGGGGCTTGACACCTATAAGGGTATTTTATTTTGCTGCTGAGCAGTAGTGGAGCCTTGTACTTTGTACTAACAGTTATGGATAGCAGGCACATGCAGTGCTTGCAAACTGTTATACTGTCCTTATTTTATTAGTTGGCTACATCGTTTGATATTTCTGGGTTGTACTCCTACATGAGGGTGTGCTTGTGGAAGCAATTCTACAGCTATTCAGAGAGTGTGTGACAGCAGACAGAATGATATGCCTGTGAGTTTGTGACATTTGCGGGCCTCAGATACTCTCAGGTGTATCTTTTATCAGCCTCAGGGAATGGTACATATCAGTGGGATACACCCGTGATATATTTCAGATATTCTGCAGTTGTGACTGTGGGGTATTTTGAGCATATGTATTACTACACCATTTCTGACATGCAAGTAGTGCATACTTTAAGTAATTGACAGTTACCATTACGTGGGATTCCACACCTTTCTGCCTACTGTTGGTACATTTCACAGGGAGTCAGAGGGGCACAGTTAACATTTGTTTTCAAATCAGGAACATCCCTGTAAATCAGTTGCAGTTGTGAGGTCTGGCTTCTTACCTATTCAAATATGGCAGTGTTTATCCTGCTCTGATAGCGTGTGTGGTTTGCAAGGTGCTACTGTCACATTATTACCTACTAGCTACCTACTAGCATGGCTGTTTCTCTTCTCACACTAATGTAATGCAAATCCACAAGAATTGCCAGTAAAGATACAAGAAAAGCTTTGTGTAATAGCCTTCCTATATTCCCTTTACATTCAGTCCTACTATTTCATGATATATTGCTTTCAGCACAAAGTTCTTGTATATCAGTCATGGCTTAGTGGTAAATCATGCAGACTAGTGTTTCCAAGGTCCTGGGTTCGAGACTTACAGAGGAATTTTATTTTGCTGCTGAGCAGACTACAGGCCTTGTCATTCAGAGTGACTAAGGCACTTTTAAGCAGTTGTAAGCGGGTTAGCGCTGGTTTGCGTGGAGCTCACGCATGCGCAATGTCGCTTAGCTTTGTGCACACACGCTTAGCTAAACGCACACAAGCACACACCCGCTTACTACTGCTTAAAAGTGCTTCCTCTCGTGCACACCCGCGCTAATTTCTTTGAAGGAAAAGAAAATGGGGAGATAGGAAAGTGGTGAAAAAGGGAGCACAAAGAGGGTAGGACAGTAGGAAAACAAGCTCGGGATTTGCAGGAAGGATATAGGAAAGGCCCATAGCTGCCCATTTCTTTATCAGCCACAGCTGTGCATATGTGTGTAATTTGGTGTGCAATTTGAAACCTTCCACCCCTGAGAGAGGGGTGAGGACAACAAAATATGTTGTACAGCCAATTGTAATTACCAGTTCACATGTCCAGCAGACATGTCTGCAAAATGGGCAGCTATGTATGGGGCGTAATTTTTTTGCGGGAACAGAGTGCCCTTTTTTATTATTTTTTTCAGGTGAGAGTGGAATGTGAGGTACAGGAAGTAAGTATATTTGGGGAGGTAGGTAGGGGAGGTTAACAGACAAGACAAACAAGACACATACAGGGCGGAGTATGACACGTGGGCGGGAAACACAATTGACGGGGATGGATGTTTGGAAATCGCGAGCCCGTGAGCCCACCGATGGCAACAGTGGAACTGAGATCCCCACCCATGGACAGTTGCCACTGCGCCTTCACTGCCCAGGACGGGGCTGTGCTGGGGGCTGTGTAGGACGGGCAGCAGGCACACCCGTGAGTTGCGCAACCCGTGCCTCAAGCATTAACAACTTCAACTACCTATACATATGCTGTACATTTCTAGTAGCTGCAGATATATATACCCTACAGGTCTTAGTACAGTTTCCTATATGTAACCTTAGGAATGTTGGTGATGGGACTGTTACTGCTACATTAATATACATTGCATTTTTATTCATACACGTTCATATCTGGCTGTGTTCAGGTACAGCATTTTGCTACATTTGATTTATATGGCTCTAGACAACTGTGGATGTTCATTATTTCATACAACCATACTATCTCCATATTGCAAGGGTACAGCAACATATCCAAATTGTGGGACAGACACATTCCAGCTTCAGTACTTTATTACAAGCATTTCACTGTTTGGTTGTGGCTGTCTCATTCATTTCATTATGTACTGACTGCAGTATACTTTATTCAAGAATTATTACAGCTTTCTTGGTCGATTCATACCTCTTTCACACACTCTCACTTGTTTTATTTTTACAATTCAAGATGGTACTTAATTCTAGGCGTTATTAACATGTCTTACTTGGTTACAACAATCCTTTCCAACAGGCTCACTTGTTTCATATGGCAGATTTTAAAAGGGGATGTATTTGACACATGTCTATTGTCTTTAGCTTGTTTACCACTAATTTTCAGGCTGCAGCAGGTTATCTGATATTACAATACAGGTGGAAAATCTCTATTTCAGACTTGTTTAATTTTTATTTCTGGATTACAGGCTGCATCACTTATCTAATCATACAGTAGTAGCAGAATCTTTCTTCTAGTGTTATTTGACCTTTATTAATATGTAACTACACTGAACTCTTTTACAAGCTGTCTCACTTATATTGTGTAACAATTACAGAAAAATAATTACTAACCTGCCTGGTGGCGCAACCGCTCCAGCCTATCACCATAGGCTCACCGATTCGCGAAACGCACACCTGCAGCTGTAATATAAATTAAGTAATATTGGAACATACATCTCCATAGTATCAGCTAGGATAATTTCTTACATACGTAATTACATGGATACTTACTCAGTAGTGGGGCGTTGGGCATTTGCCGGGCCTCCTGGATCCAACGGTTCAGTTGGTCCTGCTTTCGTCTCTTCAGTTCCACATGGTGGTGACGGACCTGTTCACCAGTCCTTGGCATGCCTGTGGCACTGGTGAGATCATGTGCCAACCAGTTCCACGCCTCTGCCTTGTACGCGCCCCACAGAACCTGGCCCTGCATGAGTTAAGCCTTATGATCGTGGACTAGGAGCCAAACCATATATTTGGACTCCTCAACACCCCACCTCTGTGCTCGGAAGCGACTGCCATCTCCTACACCTGCCATCCTGACTGCAAATAGGTTCCACAATCAGTTATGCTGTGTATTCCCGCTTATGGGGCTTATATATGCCGTTTTTCCTGCACTTATCTGTGATTGGCCATTTTGGAAATGTATCAGCTTAAAGAAACCTGCTTTGTCATGCTTCTATTTCCATTCATTCCTATGTATATGCTAATACTGCATTTCTCAGTACAACTGTCATGGCTTAGTGGTTCAGTACTTTGACTATGATGCACGGTATCCTGGGTTCGAGCCTGGGCATTGCTTTTTTTATTTTACTACTGTCTAGACAGGCTAGGAGGTGTGTCTTTGTAAAGGTGGCTTTGATACAGCTTGCTCAACGTTGCCCGCCAGTAAGCCAGTTGGCACGCTGCGCAGCTCTGCGCAACCGTGTTACGCTGGTTTATGCGTCATTTGGCTATGAGCACGCATATTACGCTGTGTGAGGCATTGTTCAGCTACGGGCACACAGTTTCAGCGTCTTAAAGCGCCGCTCAACTCCAGGCACTCATATTACACCTGTTAAACCACTGCTCACCTGCAGGCAGTCATACTCAGCTTGGTAGAGCGATGCTCAGCTATGGGCACTTATACATTTTTTTTTTTATTATTGTTTCAGGTTTCTTCAAAAATACATGGCCCATTTCATTACATTTTACTTAAATTATAGTTGTATATATGTACATATATGTCAGGGGATTGTTTCGTGCTTATTTCACTAAAAATAGAAAATGATGTTGTTGGGGCTCGAACCGTAACTACCTCCTCTTTGGCCAACGTCTCTACCGCTACGCTATTGCTTAACTTGCATATTTAGATCTTTTATGCTTTTCAAATGACTGCTAACTGTGGCTGAGCGAAGGTCACACCCACGCAAATGGGCGCAATTACGGGCAAACTTTTTTGAAATTATAAAAAAAAAAATTTAAACTGTTAATTTTTACGTTTTACATTACAGTTGGGTTTATAGTCTGTGGGGGCATGTGTGGTGGTGTGTTTCTTGACATTTCCGCGGACTCGCTCATGTGAGTTTCTTTTCAGGACTGTGACTCTTCTGGGGGCATGTCCCTTTGCAGGACTCGCCGTGCGGACATGCCCCCTACTTTCCTACACAGACTGTGTTAGCCTAGGGTGTGATTCAGCATGCCCTCATGAATATGCATAGCATGCTGACATCACCCTATTTAACTGCAGCCTCCGTGTAAGACTTGCTAACTCTTACATGGAGGTTTCGTGAATCCTGCCCACTATCTTTTTAGGTTCCTTTAACTACTAGGGGGCTTAGCTGCTGAATTACCAGGAATAGTTATCAATCAGATGTTGACTGTTCAATCCATTCTTCACAGATGAGTCTCAGATCTGACCTCAGATCTGGCATCAGCCACTTCCAAGCTATAAATACAGTGCTCAGGCTTGTCCCAATTACCCATAATCCCTGTGAGTAGAACAAACCAAATCAGATCTTGTTTTCTGCCTTCAGTGCTGGACAAAACGTTGGTGTTCGGGCATAAATATTAGGAAATTCCTTGTTAAAATTCAGATAAGTGATTTATTCATCTCCTGTTTATCTTTTTCTACCTCCCCCTGTTATCCACAAAAAAAAAAAAAAAAAAAGAAAAGAAAAAAGGGAATTAGACAAACTTAGATCCAGTTGGGGGTACTCCCAGCTCTGACCACTGTCGGATTATAATGTTTACTAGTTTTTAGGTTATTCAAAGTACCATTTGGTAATTTAGATCAGTTAAGATATTTTTAGATAGTTTAAAATAATTAAAATTAGCTTAAAACAGCTATAGTCAGTTGTCGCTTTTTAGTTTAGCTTTTACAGTAATTTCCAGGTGGTGGTGTCATTGTTATTCTACTAGGTTAAGTGTCATTTTTTTCTGATATGACTGATAAACCATCTGGTTTTAAGAAGTGTGTCCTGTACACAGAAACTCTCCAACTCAGATGCACCCAATAAATGTGTGTACTATCTTGGCCCCTCCCATCTGGACATCTCTTGCTCAGTCTGTAAGGTTTTTGGTTAAAGGGCCATTGTGAGTGGTGCAACAAATTGATTCTTAAGGGTCTTCTTCAACCCACTACTGGAGGAAAAACCCTCTGCAGTTTCTGGGAAGTCAGTGGCCCCTACATATAACCCTACATCTGCTTCCTCATCTGACAGACATGAAAAGCCTAAATCTTCTGAAAAAGACAAAGAAAGTGTTCCAGAAAATGATCCCCAGATCTGGCAACTTCATTGGGTCCACTACCGAAAACAAGTAAAGCTTCGGAGCCAATGAGTTTTTTGGAGCCAGTGATTATCAGTTCCATAACTTTTCCCAGGTTCTGTCTGAAGCTTAGGTCTCCAAAATTGCAATATTTAGACCTCCATATGTGTCCAGGCCTCCTGCTTCAGCTTCATCCTTACAGTCAGTCAGATCTTCTCAAAGCCTCGCTGAAGCAAACATGGACAGGATGATGAGACACATTTCTTCAGACCCAGATCCAGTTGGGAGTATTCCCAGCTCTGACCACTGTTGGATCTGGTAGATCTGTCTCTTCCTCTCACTCTCTGATGACTCCTTCTCCAATCTGACCTTTCATATCACAGCCCTTGGATCCAGCTCTCACCCACAGTAAACCTGCATTGGAGCCAAGACTACATACTTCCTCAGCTCAGGTGAGTTCTCCGACAAAATCTGCTGTGACTCTTTTGGAGCTGTCTGAGTCCCGGGGCAGAAATGTGTGTGTGTGTGTGCCAACTCCCAACATATTGGGATCAAATCCAAAGTCTTCAGTTCCTTCCCTTCCCTTAGGGGCTACAGCATTAGATAGTTTGGCTCTGGTGACTGCCTCGGACCCTAGCCAGATGGCTTCCAGAGTTGAACTGCCTCGAAGAGTCTCTGCTCTGACGGTGAAGTTCCCCAGATCAGTTTCAAGCTCTGCCTTCAAGGCTTTTGAGAAAGTACTTTTCCAACAATAGAGCAAGATCTTCCCTCATAGAGCTGGATCCAACCCTCCCTCGTGGGATTTCCCAGGGTCTGCATACTGCTGTCCTGGTCCTGTCAGGACAGCCAGTTTCTAAGTGCCTTGACCCGTCTCCCTAGAGAGATGTTGTCTGTTTCAGAGCCCTTCCCTGAGTGACCCACAGGGGAGGATCCCAGGATTCATAAGTGCAAATGGAGACACCTTGATCCCTAGAGGAAGCCACAACCAACCACTGGCACTCATTTCAGTGATGGAGAAGGTTCCCCCAGATCCCCCCTTGAGGATGTCTCATTCAGAGAGATTCTTGAACTTCTTAGACAGAAAGGAGGCTGGTCTTCCCGTACTCCTGCTTCTGAAGAGTTGGTCTTTCTCAAAACTTTCAGCTGTGGCCCATCTACTGTTTTGGTGATCCTACTGGCTAATGAGATGATTGACCTTATCTTGTGCCATGTGTGGAAGGGATCTGACAACAATAGAACCTATTCCCAAGAAAACTGCCAAGTTTTTAGGTGCCCCCAAAAGACTGATTGCAGTGGAGAAAGGGCCCAGCAATAGATTCCATGTTTGTGGTGGCAACCACTAAAAAGAATCTCACAGAAGAAAGCTCTTCTGCCCATTGATTGAACATAAATCACATGCCTTTGACAGATTTGGGAAGCAGGTCTATGCCTCATCTACCTTCTTGATGAGAGTGCTTTATTGTTTGGCACACTTCACTTGCTTTTGGAGAGAGTTAGTAGAAGAAATCTCCATTTCTCTCTCAGACCTTGATGGCAGATCAGAGACAGCCTATTGATTCTCACCTTACTACCCTACATTATTTATCTAGACAGCCATTACAGGCATTTCCTTCAGAAGACATGCCTGGATGTGGCAGCGTGACTTTGCAGAGCATTTTAAGGCATTCTTTGTCACTGCCCACTGTGATCAACTTTATTTGGTTCTAAATTAAAGGAAACTATTTCCAGGTGTGAAAAGGGTGGTAGGGTCTATATTATATCCTCAAACGCTTAAAAAAGCGAACGCTGATTGATCAAACTTATTTTCGCGAAACTGCAAAATATCGAAGCAGCAGAAACTCGATTTTTTTCCTAGGGAAAGAATTCGGTTGTCCGTTTCTGTTGTTTTTCGGTATTTTCAGTGTTATGGTGGAAAGTTACCGGTCGGATTCAGGTAAGTGTGCGATTGTGTGGATGTGAGTGTTAGGGTGATTTAGGTGAGTTAGGGTTAGGGCTCGGGTTAGGTGTGTGTGCGATTGAGTGGACATGAGGGTTAGGCCAGATTTAAGTGAGTTAGGGTTAGGGAGCAGGTGAGGTGAGTGTGCGATAGTGACGGACCTTAGGGTTAGGGTTTGGGTTAAGGTAAGTGGGTAGTTAGTGGTGTGTGCATAGTTTAGTGTAGGGTTAGGTATCAGATTTTAGGTGTATGTGTGTGGATTTCTGTTTGTTTGGTGTGCTTGTGTTGTGGGTATGTGTTTTGGATCAGCAATTTTTTTCCCTGGAAAAACAAATCGTTGACCTGACAGTTCGAGATTGTAAGCTTTCGCTTAAATTAGGTCGATCCATCAGCGTTCGCTTTTTTAAGCGTTCGATGATATAATATAGACCCAGGTGGTAAATCCATGTTTGCAATTGGGATCAAATTATCTACCCCTCAAAGGACCTTGTGCAAAAACTAGAATGCAGAGAAGAGAATATGGTTTTGAAAATATCAGGGCTGTTCATCTGACACTTCTGGGGAATGAGCTGTCCATGCCAGTGGAAGAAATTTCTTAGAATGGGCATCACCGAAGAGGCATAGGTGACCAGAAAGTCAAGGCTTTAGAGGACCCTTCTTGGAGAAACCTTTCCAGTGCTCCTGAATGGTTGCCCAACTGTTGCACTCTGAAGGCAGTTGGGAGGAGCTTATCTCTTCACCCGCTACCTGGACATCCATCACTCAAGTTAAGTGTGTTTGTTGAGAATTATATCCAGAGGCTACCTGATTCCCTTTCTTCTTCCTTTCTTTTTTCCAAGAAGACTTCCTGATGCCCCCCCCCCTCCCCAGAAAAAAGAAGCCATTTCAGAGATTTAAAAGAAAAAAGCTTCTGACAAATAGAGTCTTCCAGCAGGTCCCACCAGACTAGAAAGGATCTAGGGTTTACTCAAGATTTTTTTAATGCCAAAGAAGAATGGGGACTTAAGACCAGTTTTTGACATAAGCCATTTAGACATGTTAGTGAGACAAACCAAATTCCGGATGGTCCTATTTCAGTCCATTTTCCCATCGTTGAGGAGAAACAACTGGATGTGCTCGGTAGATCTCCAGTATGAGTGCTACCACATAAAGATGTACAGACCCTCCAGGAAGGATCGTCACTTTTTTTCTGGGAGCCAGCTACTTCTAATTCGGAACTCTGCCCTTTGGACTCACCACAGCCCTCGGATGTTTACCAAATGTATGGCAGTAGTAGCTAAATGTATGGCATTTACAACTGCAGGGGTTCTGAGTGTTCCCTTATTTGAACAACAACTATCTCATCACTGCTTCTTCCAGGAATCTACTCATTCAAGCCATGGATTCCTTGCTTCACCTTTGAGATGACTTTGGAATCACAATCAACCTATGAAAGTTCAAACTACAGCCAGTCCAGTCTCTACAATTTGTTGGAGCACTCCTGGATATAAGATCTCTGATAGCAAAACTTCCACAAACAAGGATCTCATTCAAACACAACAAATCTCTTATCAGAAGCCATCTGCCAGATTAGTTCTACACATTCTAGGCTTCATGGCTGCCTTCATTATGTTAGTACTGATAGCCAGGTTCTGCGTGGGAGTCCTTCAGTGAACCTTTGTGGTCTAGGGGTCAATCATTGAAAGAACCAGTGTCTTTCCCAGTCATCCTCACAGACATATGTAGAAGTCACATATCATGGTAGATAGATTCCCCTTATCTTCACCAGGGTTGTCCTTTCATTATTTACCCCCACAGGCCACAGTGACCTCTTTATTAAACCATCACTTATGACACAGACAATCATACATTTATATAATTGAAAACAAACCACACAAACACAATCCTAGTTGCAAGCATTTTGCATCACAATCCATACTGTCAGATTTCCAGTCAAAAATGTTATGCATCACATAATCATTTTTCAGTCAAACATTACATAGCTCATTTAAGTCCTGTCTTCTTTTAAACTTCATTCTTCTTCTGTGTATATTGTTCCCACAATTCCATTATTTCCACTGTAGTTTGCTCCTATCCTTTTCTAAAGATCTCAGTTCCAGTTGTTTTATCTCTGTTACTATATTCACTCCTTCTAGTACAGTTGGTTTAGATTTTGATTTCTATTTTCTAATAATTGCTTTTTTGGAAGCCACTGTAATTAGCCTTGCCATGTCTAGGCAATTCTGATTCTGTGTCATAGCTCAGAAGAATAATTTCCCTCATCACACAAATCTGCTCACCCAGTATCTCCCACAGTGTATACTTCAGGGAATTCTTAAAGTCCACCAACTCACCACACTCCCAGTGAATATGTTCCCAATTACCTTTTTCTTCTCTGTCACAACTCCAGCATTTGCTGTCTTCCTGAGGAAGAATTCTCTGGAGTCTACTCAGGGTATAAAAATATCTATGTAAAGATTTCTAAGCAAAAATCATAAATATTCTAGATTGTTTGCATATTTGGGAGATGTACATATATCCTCCCCTTGTTTCTTTGTGAATTACTTATCCATTATCTTTTTCCCAATCCTTTCTAACCTCTTCTGATTGTTTCTTATAGTTATCATACAATATTTTATATGTTCTACTAATTTATCCTTTTTTTAATGGCAGCTTCTGTTCTGGATACTACTAAAAACTCTACCAGTGCTGGTCTTTTGTTTAGGGCCCCCTATTTCTTTCTCTTTGCCAATACCCTGATATCAATCCTTGATAGGGAAGGAAATCTCTAACCTGCAGTCCAAATAAATTCTTGGGCTGTTCCCATTCTATTACCTTTGCGCCTCTAGTTATTTGCTCCCAATACATTGGTTCTTTTGCCAGTTTTCTCCAACTGCACTCTATATTTTTTAATATTGTTTACTGTTCTTTCTTTTTTGTATTTATCTGTGAGACCATTGACATTTAAAGTTCTTACAGAAAGTATAATTGTATTAAAAATGTATTATTCCCACCTTTTAAGTATAAAACCTTTTTAATTAAATGTCTAGTTCCAGCTTTTGTGTTACATGTGCACATTGTTTGGCGATTGAGCTTTTATATAGTTCTTTCTTGTCATATCCATTTGAGCCTGTCACATCTTACAAAACCTGTTTTATTGAAAGCCCTCAAACAATAAAACAAACAACTCCCAATGTCCCTTAAAATTTGGTAATTTAATATTAACATGCAAAACTATGTACATCTTCAAATATTGAAGTTTTACCCTATTAATATCAGTAGATATCCTAAACTGACAGATGCACTCACAGACTTGAGTTAGCTTAAAAGAAAGGACATCCATGATAAAATACATGGTGCAGCCTGTGCATATACTAAGTGCTTGTCTTGTCTTTGTAGCTCTCCCAGCTGGGGAACTCCTGAATGTTTTCTGAGAAGATGATGATCTAGCCAGTTTCGCCTTTTTCTTTTTTTTTCTCACAGCCAGTCACTATCCACCAGACTGTAAACAATATATCTTTATCAAATTGTCTCCATGGAAACATGAAAGCCAGATAGCCAATTTCTCGTTATCAGATTGTCTCCATGGAGACATGAGAACCATTCAGTTAATTTCTCTTTAGCACATTGTTTCCTTGGAGACATGAGGCCCAGATACAGAATTGCTACTAAGCAGACATTCATTTGCTAGAAAAAAAACTTCAGAATGTTCAGTATTTTTTATTTACTTGTGTTCTTTTAAAACTTGTTACTAAATCAAGCTAAGGCCCTTAATCCAGTTATTCCCCCATGCAGGAATTAGAAAAAGCACATTCCTTTTCTCATGCACTTTTAACCAGGCCTTTTTTACATTGCAGTACCTACATTTTTGAAAAACTAAACAAGAAGAAGGGAGAAAGAAAGAAAAAGAACAGCAGCATTTATTTACAATCCTTAAAAATACTTAAAAATAACTGAGAAAACTTGACTTTACTTTATAGCATGCAAACAAAATCATACACCACAAAAATAGTACTGTTAAGAAAAACAAATTACTTAAGAGTTAACTTTCTCCACTCTCTTCCCCTCCCCAAAGCATTTTTCTGAACATTAATGACATGAAGTAGGGCATATACTTTAGAGACCCACACAAGTCCAACAAATTCTGAAAAAGTCCAATATTTCCAGATTTTCTTTGTTTTATATTTCACAAATATAACTATTGCACTGTAATTCCACATTGTTACTGGTTTTATTACTTTTCATATCTATCTCCCAGATCCTGTCACTGCTTCATTTCCAACGTACTGTCAATTCTTCTAGTCAACTCTTGTGCATCTCTCTAGCATTTTCCATTGAAACAGTGGGAAAGGTTTCACAGCTACAGTCTTTCTGTGGTCTTTATTATCAGAAGAACAAGAAGCAGAATCTCCTTCTGTTTCACAGCTCACTTTTTATTGGACAAACTTTTGTATTTGCTCCTTAGCATATTCTTCATCAAAAAATTATTTTGTCTGCCCAGAGAAGAATAGCTTAAAGACAGTTGGTTACAGCAATTTGAATCTCACACCTGTGTCTCAGCATTCCCTGAATATTGGAATGAATTTACTCCTCTTCTGCCTGATGTACAATGAATAATCATTCTCCACAAACACTCTGCTGTTTCCCACTTTTAGTATTTTGTCCTTCTGCCACAGTTTTGTCAGAATCAATTCCTCCTCCTGGTAGGATTGCATCTTTACTATTAAAGGTCTAGGTTGCTTTCTCATAGCCAGGTTTGGAGCATACACACAATGCAGCCTTTTAACTAACAACTCCTGCTGTGGAATACCAGCCCAGTTGCTTATTTGTGCTTTTCATAAAATTAATGCAGGCTGTTCCTTCCAGCTTCTCTGGTATAGCTGAAAATCTCTGGTTTTCCCTATGTGCTTTGTCTTCTAATTTTATTAATTTTTGAAACATCTCTTCCTGACCAGTCTCTTATTCAGGCAGGCTCTTCTTCATTTCAGTCTCTGATTTTTGCAGCTTTATCATGTCATCTGAATATCTGTTTAAAGCTTCTTCCATTTTTTCCAACCTTTTGTTGTTTATGTTCATATACTCTATTAGTGTTTCATTTATTTATAACCAGGTCTGTGTGCAGTTGTCTTATATCTTCTTGTAGGTTACTGGAAGTCATGTCTAGAGGTTGCATTGCTTTTTGCTGAGCAGCTACAGAACTTTCCCCAGTCAGTGTTTCTTCCTCACTTTTGTAGCTGATTTTTTTCCAGGTGCTCTGTATTTCTTTTTTCCTAGCATCCAGGCAGTACACTTGCTAGCCAGTTACTGAAATTTACCCATAAACACAAGTCTGTTGGTCTTCTCTTTTGAGTTTCTGTTTTCACACTAGGAAAGCTAGAGGTAAGCTATTACTCAATGTGCAGTCATAGTGGAAGTGTACATCGAGGAACAAAGCCTTATCTTCTGTGTCAAAAGGCCTTGATTGTGTGGCTAGGTGATATCTTCTCACAGCTTTCTAATAGCATTGCATATCCAGGAGAATTTGACATACTTGTGGACATGTTGAGCAGATCCATCCTGCTCCCTTATGAGTAGCTCCTCAATCCTGTAGTAACGTTGTGGGTTTTCTGCCATTGGGGCTGACCTTGTTGCAATCTCTTTGCATCTCCGCTCAAGACCAAATGCAAGATGTTCTTTGCTCTGATTCTCCAGGAGGTGAAATCACCCAGGGATGCCCTAAAGCATCCTTGGCCCACGGGACTACTTTATGCCCCCCCCCCAATACCATTAATCCCAAAATTTCTACAAAAAGCATCAGCATTGAAGATCAGTCATCCTCTTAACCCCTTATTGGCCTTGACAAGTATATTTTCCATTCCTCTGACCTCGTCTAGTGCACTGTTTCTGGGTGCTGGGCTGAGACCGAGATTAACTGTCGCACTCTCCAGGGCTGCTTCACCCAAACATTCAGGTCCTGTAATTAACTGCATGGTTTCTCCATTTCCAGTGATGGTTCAACAGTCCAGGTTTTCCCCTACTGTTGTCCACAAAAAAACTCTCCAATATGAAAATTTGCAGAAGCAAATGGAAAAGATTTTTCTGTTTGGGCTATAAACTAAAATACAGATCCTTTTTCAGCCCTTCTCCCAGCGGTTTTGAACTTCTTTACTCATTTGTTTCAAGATGGGGCTAGCTATTCAACTGTCAAGGTTTAGTTAGCAGCTATCTGTTCTTTCCACATAGGAGAGAATCATACTCCCATTGCTTCTCTGAAATTATCCAAGGCTTCCTCCTGGGGGGTTTCCTTCTCTGACCCCCATTTAGAGAGCCGGTCCCTCCATGGGTTGTTACCATTGTCTTACAATCTCTAACTGGTCACAACAGCCTTGGTGTTACATCTCCTCTTTTTCCTGCAATCTCTAACTGGTCCTCTTTTTGAACCTGCTGCTGAAGCCAATTTAAAATTCTTATCCTGGAAAACTTTACTCCTCTTGGCTATCCTCTCTGCCAGAAGAATTTCAGAGCTACATGCCCCATCTTCAAAACCTTCATATCTGGTTTTCCGTAAAGACATAGCGTCTCTTAAAAATAACCCATCCTCCCTTCTGAAAGTGTCTTCTGAATCTTTATTTAATCAGTCCATAAGTCTTCCAGTCTTCTTTCCAAATTTCTCAAACAAGGGAAAATATAGTTTGCATTCACAAGACATTCATCTACAGTTCTTTTATTTACACTGGACAAAGCTGGTCAGAAAGTCCGATCAGTTATTTATTTCCTTCTTTACAACAAAATTGAGAAAGACAGTATCCAAGGTTACATCACACTGGCTGATGCAGTGCATTTCCTTTGTTTACCAACAAAAGAGGTTTATCACTCCCTTTGACACCAAGAGCTCATTTCACCAGGTGTGTGCTCACATCTACAGCATTTTTATCTAGTGACCTAATTAATGATATCTGTACAGCATGTACCTGGTCTAAAGTGCATACCTTTATCTTACATTATAAATTAGAGATTCAGTCCAGATGTAGGGCCTCATTTGGTTCAGCTCTGCTCAAGAATATCCCTCCATAAGGGCCTCCCAGGTGTAAAAGTAGCTGGAGACCATGTTCCATCTGTGAGGAATGGATGAAACAGACAATTTCAGATATGAAAGTGATGTACTCACCATAACAGTAGGGCTGTGTTGTCTGTTTCTGCCCTTTCCTCACGTACCCTCCCACCATCCCCCTCCATTTACCCTTGATCTGTTTCCTACTGTATTGTTATTATGAGAAGTATCTAGCTGACCTGGCCTTGGCTCCTGAAGATTTCTTTGGCCTCTTCACTGTCCTGTTTTCCTTGGGTGCACTACTTCCTTTCTTATCTTGTCTGTTAATTTGTCACAGTATGTATGTTTGGATTCTCAAATTTTCTTATTAGGCTGGCAAACTTGATTTGAGGTGGCTCGCTCTACTCATATGTAGATCACAGGGATTATGGGTAAGGGAGAGGAGTCTGAGCAGTGGATACAAAGCTTGGAAGTGACCAATGTTGTATCCAAGATTGGATTCAAGGTCCATCTTTGAGGAAAGGAGGGAAACAGACAACACAGATTTATCGTTGTGGTGAGTACATAACTTTCGTTATTAGCTTTATTAAGCTTAAAACCTGACATTCCTCCAAATCCATTTAGAATTTGTAAAAAAAATCTGTCTGTCTACCTCTGGCTTCTCTGTAAGGAATAAACAGTCTTTCACAAACATCAGTATCCTTACTTCTTTCTTCTTCTTACTACTTGCAATAGCTTCCATCTTTGGATTGATTTTGAAGCCAAAATATTTTGGGTTAAGGGATCATTGGCTAAAATATAAGGAGGATGATAGGAGCTTCCCTGTTTTATGCCCTTCTCTGAAGCAATGAGAAAGAATGTTGCAGTACCTATTGATATCCTTCATCAAGGGTTTTTTGCATATAAAGCCTAAATTGCTTTAACAGATTCCCAGTAAAAGCCCATCATCTGATGTTGTCCTTTTCATTCCTAACTATTGTGTCTAGGATCCGACCATTGGATCTGATATGGCTGCTTTCCTCTAGACTTGAGATCCAAACCTCAAGCTCCTCCCTTTACCCATAACCCCCTAGACCATCCCTAATTCCTCCGATCTTATTTGCCGTCATTCCATTTAGATGGTAGATCAAGCATCTCTTCAAGTTCATAAACGTTAAGTACCTTTTTAAAATTCTTGTCTGTTATTAGTGTTCCTTTTTCTTTTTATAGTGTAAAACTTGCTCCTCCCTTATAATAGTTGTTTTTCCATTTCCTCCTTTCGCCATGTTACTTTTAGAAAGTGTGTGGAGTTTCATCAATCGAGTGTGCGTGTGTTAGTTTGTTTAGGCTACTAGTTTCTCATTCCTTAGTGTATGGACTGTCTTAAACAAAAAAAAGTGTGTATTAGTTTAAATTTTGTTTTCTGTCTCTAACTAGTGTCTTCGTTGTTGCTGGTGTCAGGGACCTGAACCTCTTTGTGGGGTTCTTTCTTTCTTTATAGCTCAATTTTGTGTGTGTGTTTGTGTGTGATTTACGATGGCTGAGAAACCAGATAAACCCACTGGCTTCAACAAGTGCACTTCTTGTGGGCATAAGATCCCAAATTCTGTTGCCCACAAGAAGTGTGTATACTGTTTGGGAGCTGCCCATCTGGACACTCCTTGCTCGGTGTGCAGCACCTTTAATCCGAGAGCTCTCTCGGATAGAAAGAACAAACTTATCCTTAAAGGGTTATTGCCTGCTGGGGCTCAAACCCCCACCAAACCGGCAGTCTTGGAGCCAAGGAAGAGACACCACAGGTCTCCTTCCTCCTCCAAGAAGCCATCCTCAAAACTGAGGAAAGTACCAGATCCAACAGTCTCAGATCTGACCTCTGCTCTTCAACCTTCTGATCCTGCCCTTTTCTCCAATTCATTGGTCTTGGCTCCCAGTACCAGCTCATCTATTTGGTCCCGCCAGGTGTTGGATCCTAAGACCTCAGATCTGACAGCTAGAGGCAATACCCCAGATCTGGCTTTACAGGCAGTTTCTTCGATGCTGCTACCCAAGCTTTTTCAAACATCTACCAAGCCCTTGAGACCACCCTCCACCACCTCGTCTAGGTCTTACAGGAACTTCTCCAGTCACATCATGGATAGGATGATGTTGAAGTTCCTTACAGCTCAAATTCAGATGGTGGTCATTTCATCTCCATCCCCTACTAGATCCATGAGCTGTCCAGTCAGTCGACTTTCTCTTTCTCCAATCCATCCACCGGTTTCAGAGCCCAAGGATTTGAGACCTCTGAGAGGCATGCCGTTGGATCCTAACAAGTTCCTGACTTCGGATCAGACATTCATCCAGACCAGTTCTGGTTAATTGTCTTCAGATCAGATGGGGTTTCAGATCCTAGAGGTTTATGCGTAGTCTGAGGGGCAGGGTTCAACTCTGATTTGTTCAGATCGTTCCCTCCCCCGGGTGAGTCAGCTCTAGACCGCTCAGGTTCAATTCTCTCCGGACGGCACAGATCCAGGGCTGGCCCCAACCTCCTGTCCTCTGTGACTTCAGCTCTGAGGGGGAAGGGAGAGGTTTGTCCGGGTCCATCAACCTTCCAGGTTGTAGAAAGGGCTTTCTTTGCAGCCAGAGAACCATTCTCTTCTCCCTTGATTCCTGCTTCCCATCCTCCATCTGATTTGAGTGGTGAGCCTGTCATTCCTGTACTGTTGGGCCAAGCAGTTCCAGAAAGTCTCCATGTACATCCCACACAGGGGCTCTCCTCCTCTTCAGATACCTCTCGGACCACCCCACTGAGGAGGTTCCTCAGAAGAGGTTGTGCAAAAGGAGGAGCACAGACTCCCCTGTGGAGTCCCTCATGGAGGACACAGACTTTCAGGAAGGGGAAGAATCCCCCCGATCACCACCTAACAATTTCTCCTTCGGTGACACCATGGGAATCCCTGGGTAAAGAGGTGGATGGTCCTTCCAAAATCCTTCCCCTGAGGAGACTTTGATTCTGGAGGTCTTTGGGGCTGGCCCATCTACATCTTTGGTGATTCCCTCCCCCCGCTGGCAGTTGATCTTATCGACCTTGTCTCCTGCTGCCCATAGAAATAATTTGACACTGTTGAAACGATTCTCAAACATCCGGATAAAATCCTGTCTCCACGTGTAGACCATCAATTCTTTAGTAAGGGAGTTGTTGTGGTGGATGCTATGGTTGTGGCAGCAGCCACAAAGAAGTAGCTAGCACAGCAGAGCTCCAATGTCCATCCCCTGAACAAGGAGTCCAGGGACATGGACAGATTAAGGAAGCACATCTATACCTCAGCTACTTTCAGTCTGAGGTCATTGAATTTTGTGGCCCATTTCACCTGTTTGTAGAGAGATCTGATTAAAGCGCTCTCAAATTCTCTTGCTGAGTCCATGTCAGTGGAGGACCTTAAGAAAGTTTCTCCGCAGCTGGCCACTCTATCATCTGTAGCTAATTCATCGATTGGACTAATTTCCCATACACAAAGGTGCTTCTCCAGCAGCTGGCTCGGGTATAGCCATACAGCGACGTGCCTGGATGAGGCTCTGTGATTTCTTGGAACCTTTTAAGGTGTCTTTTGTTGACATCCCTTTCGGTGGTTCCTCCCTATTCAGTCAATGAAATGCTTACCCGCAGTGAGCAGGAAGGAAAGACCCTGTCTGCTGTTGGAATCAAGTTTTCTTCCCCTCATTGTGCTTTCTCAAGGAACCAACGAGCTGGCAAGAAAATGTGGTTATATATATTGTATGTTTTTTTTTTTTTTTTTAATAAGGCAGCTTAGGGATGGTCTAGGGGATTATGGGTAAAGGGAGGATCTTGAGACTTGGAGCTGAAGTCTAGAGGAAAGCGGCCATATCAGATCCATTGGTTGGATCCTAGACCCAGTAGTGAGGAGGAATGAATGAATGAAAATGGACAATACAGATGTCAAGTTATGGTAAGTACATAACTTATAATTATTCATTATCCATTAGCAATATTACCAGTTAAACCAAGTCAAGGCCTTTTTAAAATCAACTAGACTACTTACTTTTGGGTTTACATTACTGTTCTGACCTTGCATTTGACTAGTTAAGACCCTGCTGTGATCTGAACTAAGCTTATGCTCAAGAAAACCAGCTTGGCTTTAATGGGTTAGTGTAGGGATTAGTAGTTGGAGTCTAGCAGCTAAAATTTTGGCATAGAATTTTACCTCAGAATTAATTAAAGAAACAGGCCTGTAATTTCTTACATCCTGAGGATCTTTCCAGTTTAAGCAGTGAAACTATCATAGATTCTTGTAATGAACAGGGCCTGGCTCCCAAATCCTCTTCTCTTTCGGCTGTTCCCGTTAGGGGACGTCACAGCGGATCATCTGTTTCCATTTCTTCCTGTCCTCTGTATATTGCTCTGTCACACCAACCACCTGCATGACCTCTTTCACCGCATCCATAAACCTTATCTTAGGCCTTCCTCTTTTCCTCTTACCTGGCAGCTCCATCCTTGGCATCCTTTTCCCAATGTACCCAGCATCCCTCCTCAGCACATGTCCAAACCAACACAATCTCACCTCTCTGACTTTGTCTCCAAACCGTCCAACCTGAGCTGACCCCATAATATGTACTGATTCCTAATCCTGTCCATCCTTGTCATCTTTAACTATGCCACTTCCAGCTCTGACTCCTGCCTTTTTGTCAGTGCCACCGTCTCCAACCCATACAACATAGCTGGTCTCACTACCCTCTTGTAGACCTTCCCTTTCACTCTTACTGGTACCCGTCTGTCGCAAATCATTCCTGACACTCTTCTCCACCCGTTCCACCCTGCCTGTACTCTCTTCTTCACCTCTCTTCCACACTCACCATTACTCTGAACTGTTGATCCCAAGTACTTAAACTCATCCACCTTTGCCAGCTCTACTCCCTGCATCCTCACCATTCCTCTATCCTCCCTCTCATTCACACACACACACATTCTGTCTTAGCCCTGCTGACCTTCATTCCTGTCCTCCCTAGAGCATATCGCCACCTCTTCAGGGTCTCCCCAACCTGGTCCCTACTCTCACTACAGATCACAATGTCATCTGCAAACATCATAGTCCATGGGACCTCTTGTCTGATCTCAACTGTCATCCTGTCCATCACCATTGCAAATAAAAAAGGGACTGGCTCCCAAATGAAATATATAATGATTGTGTAAGTTCATATACTTCTGTGATATGGCCCTAGAGTTTTGCCAGAAGGTGCAGCTGCAATAACCTTTATTAACTCTTCACTTGAAATTAGTTTATACAACTCCATATTATTTGCAGATTTCACCTGATGTAGTTTAATCTGTGTAATATCCAAGAGCTTATTTGATGGAGTACCTGATGAGGCCAAATGTCAGTGTAATAATGACAGAATGCTTTGGCATACTGTTCAGGATCTAGAGTTAACTTCTGACCACACTGAATCAAATGAATCAACACCTTTCTTTGTGTTGACTTCAGCCTATGAGTTAGCAACCTGACTGGTTTACTGCTTAATACACAGGCCTGCAAAGCAGCCCTACAAAAATATTAAGATGCTTTTACCTTATGTAGCTATCTTATGCACAGCGTTTTTATAGTCCTGAATCTCTTGTTTTTGTTTTGTTTTTCTTTAAATTTACTTTTACATTTTGTCCACCAATGGCACATCTGATACTCAGACAACTTGACGTAACCATCTAAGTTACCCATGCATCTTGACCTCACTGCATTCAAGATAGGTTTAAGCTAAATTTGAGAGAGTCCCTCCATATGTAGTGAGTTCTTAGAAAAATAGATTTGACCTTATTTATTTTAAAATGTACTGAATTTTCATCTTTTAAAATCAGAAGGTCAACCCTCTCATGTTTTGTGTTGCTCCTTTAGATGTGTAGAGAGTATAAATTTCAAGGAAACTGCACAGTGGTAAATTTTATGAATGTTTTTGACCACGTTAAGAACAAAATAGACTTGATTTACAATTTACAGCTAATGTGAGCAAACATGAGATTATAGGTTCATAGGCTGGTACTAGGCTATCCGCCCTAGGGCCTATACAAGCCTAGCCATAACAGTTCCCTGGCTATTTCTTCCCACACTATTTACTTTCCTGGATCCCTGTCTAGCAGGGTGACTGATGTGATCCCCAAGATGAATTTCCTTTCTCCCATCCAATCGTCAAGGTTCCTTTTGAAGAGGGCCAAAGAGGCGCTCTGCTTGACATGTATGGGCAGTCTATTCCAGAGTCTGGGGAGTCTCTGGGTCATGAACCTATCCCTCCAGCATGTTTTGTTTATTGTGATGACAAGGTTTAGATCCCTGGAGTGTGTGGCTCTGAGGGATTGGGATTTCTTTAAGTGTAACATGTCCAATAGCTGTGGATTTGACATGACCTTGTATGTTAAGCAGAGATCGCCTCTGAGTAGACGATATGCGACAGAGTGTAGCTGGAGTTTTTTAAGGCGGTCAGTGTAGGACATCTGCTTTAGGCCTGTGATTCTTTTAGTGAGGTATTTCTGTGGCCTTTCCAGTTGTTGCAGATGTCTTGAGAGGTACATACCAAACAGGGCATTGTATTCTATAATGGGTCTAATGAGGGATGAATACAGTGGGACAATGACCTCCTTTTTTCTAGATGAAAAGCCCGTAGTGATGAGGTGTGCCACATAGAAGGATTTCCTGACTGTTGTGGCGATGTGGTTATCGAAGGTGAGACCACTGTCCACCTATGTCCCCAAGTCTCTTATCACACTTTCGGTGTTTAGTGTACTGCCACCTATGTGGTAATTCACGGGTACATGTTTTTTCCCAAAGGGGATAATTATACATTTTTTTGGCATTGAGCATGAGCCCATGGCTCTGGCACCAAGTATCTGTTTCTGTAAGGCCTTTTTGTATAGTATCCACATCATTTGGGGATTCAATAATGGCTCCCAGTTTGCAGTCATCTGCAAACTTTGTTAGCCAGAGTCCCATAGTGTTGGCCTGTACTTCAGAGAAGTAGATGCCAAACAAGAGCAGTCCCAGGACTGAACCCTGAGGTACTCTACTTGTCACGTGTCTGGAGCTGGATTTGGAGTCTGCTACTTTTACATTCTGGGTTCTGTCTATAAGCCAGTTGGCAACCCATCGAGTGACGTAGGGATTAATGCCCAGCTTAGTAAGTCTATCTATGATTCCAGAGTAGGGGGGGTGGTGTCAAAAGCCTTGGCGAGGTCCATATTGGCTGTTTGGACCACCTTACCCTCGTCCACGGCTCTGGAGACTGATTCGAAGAAGTCAGTCAGGTTCAGGAGACAAGATCGGCCCTTCACGAACCCAAACTGGGTGGGGTCCAGTGTTTGAAGGTTGCCAATGTCTTTGTTTATAAGGTCCATGATAATACATTCCATGGCCTTGCAGATCAGGCCCGTCAGACTGATGGGGTGGTAGTTCCCAGGATCCAAGGTGGATCCCTCCTTGTGGAGTGGGATAACTGTAGCTGTGTGCTGCTCACTGGGCACAAAGCCTGAGGTCAGGCTATGATTAAACATGACACTTAGGTGAGGTGCTAGTTAATTTTGTAGTTCATGTAATACACAGCCCCGGATTTCATCTGGTCCCATGGATGCTGTATTTTTATCTTTGGAGAGTGCGGTTTTTACCTGTGTGGCCATTATTAATGTCATTTGGCAATCTTCCGGTATTGAGATGGACTGTTGTGGGGGTGAGAGGGGGTGAAGTAGGCACTGAATTGATCTGCCAGGATATTGGCAATATCCTTGGGATCAGTATATTTAATGCTATTCTGTTGTAGCTCAGAGCAGATCTGAGCATTGGCATTTCGATTCTTGACATAGTTATAGAATGCCTTGTGGTTGTCTTTGGAATATTTGGCAATTTTATTTTCATAACTAGCTTTGGAGGATTTTATGAGGGATCTTAGCTTCTTACTGAGGGATCTCAGCTTCTTACTGAGGCTGGTATGGGAGTTTTTTGCATTCCTTTTTTCTACAACAGTTTCTTCCTTTTGTTGTAAAGTTTGTTTATGGCAGGGGACCACCAGATTGGCTTCCTTTTTTTGGATGAGAGCATCTTGGTTCTATTTGGGATGGCACAATTCATGCATGAGTGGATGTGCTGGTACAGTGCCTTAGTGTAGGATTTAGCAGTCGAACTTTTAGTTCTCCTCTGCATAGGTGTCATGAAGTTTGTCACTTCTGATTTGAATAGCATGAAGTTGGCTTTGGAGAAGTTTTTTATGGAGATTTCCTTACTGGGGGGTGGGGGTGGGATGTGGATGTTAAGGGTGATTAGCTTATGGTCAGACCTGACCAACGAGGGGGTGACCATAAGTGTGGAGCATCAATTTCCCATGGTGGTAATTATATATTGTGGTTATATTTTAGACCTTAGGTTAAAATGTGTTACTGGTTATAAAACTGAAAAACAAAACAATCCAGCATACAAGGCAGTCACGTGAAAATTTAAAAAGTCAAATTCTGCCAAGACACTGTTGAAACAATCTCTTTAAAACATTGCAAATGAGACAGTCAGTTATAGGTGAGCACGTTCATTCTTTAATAATCACAGTAATAATTTCTTCAGACCAAACTGACATAAACTATTTCATAGGCATCACATGTTCATCAAGAACTAGTCAAAATGCCTTACTAGTCAATCTAAACAATCTTTAAAGAAATAAAGCTATTCAAAGATAAAAATGTTGCAAAACTTTAAAATATAAATGTAAATATATAAAACTTTTAATATTAATGCATTTTTTAAACCTGGACGTTTATCTGGATCCTAAGCAATTTGCCATCAAATTTCCTAAAACTCTAGCACACTGCTTAGATTACCCCTAACAACACACATTATATAATGTATCTAATACAAAGAAACTGAATTTTTTAATCTATCTGCACAATAATGCATGTTTAACTAGGGCGTTATTTGGTTCTGTCTTTTTAATCACTAAAACATGCTTGTAGATCCTCTCCAAAAGCATTGCGTTAGTCTTACCAATATAGAATACCTTGCAAGTATCACAGTGTGCTAAATAATGCAACATCTTTTGACTTCCAAGTAAATTTGTGTTTTGCATCTTTTACTGTAATAGTATGTCTGATGACAAAAGATTGGCTGTTAGACAAGTCCCTACATAATTTGCATGTCTGACAGCTGTAGGTCCTGAAAGACCAGTAGACATTTTATTAATAGAGCTATAAAAGTATCATGACAAATGAATACATTTGTTGTAAGTGATAACTAAATCCTTATTGGCCTGAATAATTTTCCACGTGCTATCAACAATAACCTTGATACTGGCCATATCACTGCTTATCAGCAGAGCAAAATAATTATGAAATGTTTTAACAGTAGCATTAATCTTAGCCTTATAACTGCAACATAAAATTGGTTGACACTTATCAGACCTATTATTAATAGTTTCATTAGAATTTTTCAAAAGGCTACTGGATGGATAACCACAACTGATAAAGATTTTAAAATATCTAGCTCTTTCAGAAAAACGTCATCTTCACTTATCAATCTACTAAGTCTGATAAATTGTCTCCTAACTACATTCCATTTCATAAACTTAGGATGCTTGCTATTAAAATAAAGATAATTATTAAAAGTTTTTTTTTCTAAATGAGTAGCTGTTAAATATATCATTACATAAATCCATATTGGTCATTAGCAGTTAGTCCTTTAGCATTAATAGTAAACTTTAAAAAAGCAGTACTATGATTAATGTCCTCCAAAAACATCATAAAATCTTCGCAAGTGCTATTCCAAATAAAAATTAAATCATCAATATATCTTCTATAAAAACTAATTAACTGATGCAAAGGATGCGTAACCAGATACTCTTGCTCCCTCCATGCCATTACAGTGTTAGCGAAAACAGTGCCATCCTGCACCCATAGCAATACCCTTTAGTTGTTGATAAATTTCACTTTGAAACATAAAAAATTTGTTGTCAAGCATAAGTTCTAACAATAAACAAATTGTATAAATCTTAGTATTATTAAAATTTGTGAACTTACTTGCATACATAAAAACAATACCACTTTCTCAAACTGTAACTGTATATAAAGAGATAGCATTGATTGTAACTAATATTGTCTCTGTGCCTTTAAACTGATAACCCTTAAGTAAATGTAAACAGACCCACAAATCCTGTAAATAATATTTCAAACTTTGTTCAACAAGGTTCAAGACTATATCTAAATAAGCTGTTATATATTCAGTTTTGCTGTTGTATGCAGAAACTATTGGCCTAAATGGATGGTTATTGATGTCTTTATGGATCTTAGGAATGCAAAAAATAGCTCCAAGTCTAGAATGATCATTGTTCAAGAATTCCTAAGTAGAATAATCAATGAATTGTTGAACATATAAATCAAATAAAATTGAACCAGCTGTGGAAGTGATCACCTATAATTGATTGTCTTTTTCGTGATATTTTAAGCTAATTGTTCCAACACTGTCTTGGAAGAATTTGGCTGGTTATAAAATAGTTACAAATATGTGCCATAAAGAATATAATGCCAAAATTATTTACACAAACATAGCTGTCACCTGTACTCTTTGCTAGACGCTTTACCATATGAAATTCTATGAAATTTTTTAAGAGCTAGAAGTTGTAGTTCTTGGCATGACTTTTTGAAAGGTGCATGACACTTAAGCTGTTTGCTTTGCAGACAAGGTTATACATTGGAATGTATATAAAAAGCATATTGGAATGTATATAATGCAAAGTAAATTGATTAATATAAATTATTACAGAGGCTTCACAGTTTTTGATTGTAAACATAGAGAGCAATATAGTAATGTTGTGTATTTGGTTACCCAATTAAATACATGTTCAGAGGAGTTAATTCAGACTATTAAAGGTTTTTGTGACCTCTTGTATCTCAGGATAATGAACTGAGTAGTATATTGTTCAGGGTTTATTATTTTAGAGTTGTTTTATACTGGTGCTTATTCATTTTCACTGCCCAAGAGTGAAGTTATTAAATACTGTTGTTGATATGTATGACAAAAGGAAACACAGCTGTGGCCATTGTAGCATGTGTTCTTCATTGAAATCTAGGTATGAAATGTTTCTTGGTAATTGTAGAGTAAAATTATGAGATACCAACTTTTGTGATAGCATTAAAGTAGTCTCCATTATAGCACATCAGTGCAATAAAATATATGATCTGGAGTAGTAAACTTCATTTGATCATCAACCTGTGGGTTGTCGGATCTGGACCGGATCCGAGACGGCAGTTTCACCAGCATCTGTATAAGAGAGGATATAACAAAGCGACTATAGAGAAGAGTATAACTACTACCAAGTGCAGCAGGCAAGATAGAGCTGGACCATGGTGTTTTGATACTGGTATTGCTAATAGGACTGAGAATGGCGAAGTTAACATGTTGAACAATCTGTTACATATGACATTAAATATAGTAACAACATTGGGGGGTATATGTGATATAATTAAGCGTAACTGGAAGATTCTTTCTACAGATGAAAAGCTAGTTAGTATTGTGGGTGAAAGACCTAGCTTTACTTTTAAGCAGAATCAGAATTTGAAAGATTTATTATGTCAAGAACATAATTTATGTCAGGTGAAAAGGGTACATACAACACGGCAGGGTACCTTTCCCTATAGACGCTGTAAAGTGTGTTCTTTGATTTATAGTAAAGGTTGTTTTATTCACCCCAATACTAAGAAGTGATATGTATTTGAATTGTATGCTGATTGTTGTGCTACTAATATTGCCTACTTAACTGCAGGTTAATGGACAGGAAATTGGCCAAAGATAGGGAACCAACAGAAAGAGTACATATCAATAGCTGTAATGTCAGAGACTTGAAATCGTGACTTTGTAGATCATGTGACAAATGAGAGCTGAGGTATTTGATGGAAGAGTGGGATTATGGGTAGGAGAGGAGTCAGACCATTGGATTCACAGCTTGTAAAGGTGCCAAGGTCGGATCCAATTTGATATGATAACCCAAAGGTTGCATCAGATGAAAAAAGACAGCATTAGATAACCACTTTTTGTTACTGACCTCTTTTACTGACTGTTGCTATCAGTCTTACCCAGGATTCAGACTTCAGTTTTGGCTCCGGCATGGAACAACTTATTGGTTCTTCATTTCTGCCTTCCTCTGTCCACAAAAAGAAAAAAAAATTCTATATGGACTTTACCCCTTCAGCAAGCTACAAATCTGCCTCAGCCACAGATGGGTGACTCTGCTGTGGCCATTTCTGGTTCCTTCGTCTTCTGCCTTGGTTTCCTCAGCTGTAGTCCCTTCAGCCACCATGGACCAGAGGTTAGACATATCTCTGGTTGTTGGAGTGCTCTTGATGGTCATGGGATAACCACTGTTGTCAGTCACAGAGGAAGGATGAGGGAATGCTTTTCTACCTTGTCAGTCTTGTGTGGTCCCCTGGGATGATGTGTCTGATAGGAGTCTGTTTGCTTTTATGGAAATTCCTGTCAAAAAGAAGCTAAAAGTTAAACATTTGTCTTCCTCTGTTTCAGTTACTTTAGACGTTCATACTTTTATAATTAAGTAATTAATCATGGTTACAGATGACAGTTTGAGCCTCTCCCTGCTTTTCAAGTTATTTCCCCATCATTGCCAGACCAACCCCACTTTTCTTTCCTGTCATTAAGTACCTGCTGTCACAGGGGGCAATAGAAGCAGTCCCTCCTTCTTAACAAGGATAATAATTTTATTCAAGAATATTTCAGGTGCCAAGTAAGGAAACTTCATGGAGACCAGTTCCAGATCTTTCTTTTCTAAACCTGTTTGTGATAGTGGCCTAGTTCAAATTGTTATCCCTTCACAATTTATGTCTCATTCCCCTGTTAGAGCTTTCTGGTGACCTTAAATTTAAAAGGCGCTTATCACATTCGTATATATCCAGATTTTAGACAAATCTTAAGTTTGTCTAAGTCTGGATTACACTTTTGGTTCTCTGTGTGTTACCCTTTGGTCTGTCCAGTGCTCCAGGGGGATTCACAAAGTGTTTTTCTCCTGTGATAGCCTACTGCAGACTGCAAAATATTTGCATTTTCTTTATTTAGATGACTTGCTTATCTTTGTAGTCTTTTCAAAGTGTCATGAATCTCTCACTTGGGCGAGGTGTCTCCTACACAGACTGGGGTTCCAGGACAACATACAAAAGTCTTGCTTCACTCCTTCCCACAGGATTGTTTTCCTGGAGTGTCTTCTAGGTATCTCTTTTCAAAGAGATTTTCTTCCATATGAAAAAAGCAGGTCAGTATATAGATCTATTATTGATTTTTTTCAACTAAGGCTACTATCTCAGTGCAGGAATTTCTCAGGATTTTGGGTCTTATTGCAGTTATGGTTCTCAGGATTCCTCTGGCAAGACTCTAGTTGAGAAAAATTCAGTAGCAGCCAAAATCTGTATGGTCCCAACATCAACGTCTCCTTATGTTCCAAATTCCAGTTTTGGGGTTTGTAAAAGAGAAATGCTTTGTTTGAAAGACCAGTTTTATATGAATCCAGATCTCCAATTTTCCCTTCTGCCTCCAGCACAGATTGCAACTACAGGTAACTCAGACTTTGCTTGTGGAGAGGTGCCTGTGAGAGTAAAAGTGTAGAGTCTTTGGAACAAAAAGTTCAGACCAAAACATATAAACATAAAAGAGATGTTGGCAGTTACAAATGTTCTCAACTCTCTCAATCATCTATGGTCCCCTGGACCATTACAAGTGATTGCAGACAGCACCACAGTGCTATGGTAAATAAATTGAGCAGATTAGCAGTGATGGCCTGGGTTATAGCAATTCAGCTCATTCAATCAGAGCAAAATATTGTGGCAGAGAAGCTGAGCAGGACCAGGACATACCTTCATGAATGGAAACTGAATCAGAGAATCTTCCAGAATTTGATCCAGCTTTGGGGGACACCTCAAGGAAATCTTTTCATATCCACTCACAACAAACAACTGGTGAAATTCTGCTCCTGGATTCCTTGCAAGCAAGCCTGGAAATAAATGACTTTTCTTTTCCTTGGGGAAGAATGTTCCTATATGCCTTTCCTCTTAATATCAGGGGTCATTCTGAAGATTCACAAGGTCACTCCAAAGTTCATTGCAGTGACTCCATTCTGGCCCAGGCAACAGTGGGTCTACCTTATTTTGGAAATAGCCAAGGGCAAGTATCACACGCTAACTCAGACTGGACCTAGTTACAAAAGACAGAGGTTGTTTGATACACCCCAACTTTAAATAGCTACAACTAACTGCCTGGATGATAGAATTTTGTAATACCTTTTAGGCATCTATTTTCTGAGAAGATGGAACAGTTATTAATGAAGGCAAATAAACCTTCTACTAGGAATTTATCTATTACGCAGTGGAAAATACTTTGTAGTGTGTACCAATACAAGATCCAGGATCATTTTAAAGCTAGTATTTGTCTAGTTCTGCAATATTTGTGTGAGTTATTATTTTCTGGCCTTTCTTACTCTTTTGTCAAAGGCTCATTTGTCAGCCATTTCAGCATGTTTGTCCATCTGTCCTCCCCTTTCAGTGCATTCCCATGTTAAAATATTTTTGAAAGGGGCGCTGCTTAGCAGGCTACCTAGGAAACTGGTGGCTTCTTCTTGAGAACTCAACTTTGTATTGGAAAAATTAACTGTTGCTGCATTTGGATCAGCACATCATGCTGATTTTGAGGTTCGTAATAAAGAAAACAGTTTTCTAAACACATTTCTTGAATAATCACTTCAAACATAGGCAAACATGCATTTATATAAATTGAAAACAAACCATATTAACATGTTTTCAGTTACAAACATTACACACCACATGTTTTTATGTAACTAATCATGATCCAACATTACATAAATTGCTCAGTTTCTGCCTTCCCTTAAATCTCATTCCTCTTCTAAAACATTATTCTGCATGTATTTTTTCCACAATTTACATTTTTTCCTATGTAATTTGCTCCTACCCTTTTCTAAAGATTTCACTTCCAGTTCTTTCATGTCTGTTAAAATATACATTACTTCAAATGCAGTTGGTTTAGACAGGAATCTCCATTTTCTAGTAATTGCTTTTTTGACAGCCACCAGAATTAAACTTAACAAGGCTTTACAGTGTTTAGGAAATTCAGATCCTGTATCGCAGCTCAAAAAAATAATTTCCTTAGTTATGTCCATTTGCTAACCCAGTATTTCTGACAGAGTGCTCTGTAGGGAATTTTTAAAGTCTGCCAACTTATTACACCCCCAAACACATGTTCCCAGTCACCACTTTCTTTCTCATCACACCTTCAACATTTGCCATCTATCTGAGGAAGAATTATTTGGAGTCTGCTTACTTTATTAAAATATCTGTGCAAACACTTCCAAGCAAAAATCCTGAATCTTCTGGACTTTGTTGCATACTTGAGAGCCATACTTATGTCCTTCCATTGGTTGCTTGTGTATTGCTTATCCAGTCTCTCTTCCCAGTGTTTCCTAACCTCCTGTGATTGATTTTTAGTTACTGTGCAATATTTTATATGTCCTACTAATTATCCCTTTTTTAACAAGCTCTTCTGCTTTAGATTGAACTAAAAACTCTACCAGTGAAGGTCTTCCACTTAAATCCATTTCTGTTTGCCTGTACTCTGATATAAATCCCTAATAGAGAAGGTAGCCTCTAGCCTGCAGTCATATGTCACTTTTATACCCAGCTCCTGTTCAGGAAGCATATGCCTGACATACATCACTAGGAGGATGTAAAGGTTTTGGTATACTGGCTAGATGTTGGGATATCCCTGGAAGGAGATCCTCATGTTGTGAATACTGCAGCAGTGAAAAGAAGGACATCTGCTGTTGTTGTAAGATTTTACACAATTGTATTATATCAGTGCATGATCCGAAATAGTTATTGGATGTGTGTTAAAACTTCAGTTAAATGTACATGTTCCTATGAAGTATAATTTCTGTCTAGTTTAGCCCAGTTGTTGTACCTTGAGGAATAATATATAAATTGTGAGTTCTTTCTACTGAACTCACATCTTTCTTACAAATATTTTCATACATTTTTTTTCAGAAATGCACCCTTGTTATATTTTCCTTACTAGTCCCCCCCCTCCCGAGATACATCCTTACTGCTGCAAATCAAGTTCCAGTCCCCACCTTATATGTAATATTCCCTGCTGAAAGCTGATTATTTCTCCCAAAATTTTCTTAAGGTCCATAATAGTTTTTGGTGGAATATAATACATCCTCACTGCTGAAAATCATTTCCAGTCCCCACCTATATGTGGTATTCCCTGCTTAACGTTGATTATTTATCCCAAAATTTTCTTAAGGTCCGTAATAGTATTGGGTGGGATATACGTACATGCCCGCATAATCTTTCTCCCCATGCCAGTAGTCCCTTACTACCCAAATTTACCTATATTATCTCCCCCTTCTGTCAGCATTGGAGCCCCTCTAGCAGTTAGTATAAGTATGCCACTTTTTCTTTGTTCCTGATATTCTGCTGAATATCCATCCAGAAATCCTTTCTTTATTAAATTTACATGCTCACTTCTTTCCAAATGTGTCTTCTATAGCATTGCTATTTGCACTCCGCATTTCTTAATATCATTTTTCTGTGTACCTGTGAGGCCATTCATGTTTGAAAATAATTTGGATAATGTAGCTTTTACAACGTTATTTTTACCTATTATATATGACAGCTTTTTAAAATGTCTATTTCCAGCTTTTCCATTACATGCATCCACTAATTTTTGCCAAATTGATCTTTTATACAGTTGTTTCTTGTCATCTCCATTTGAATCTGTCACATTTTACAAGACTTTTTGTTTTAATGAAAACTCTGAAACAAACAACCAAACACACCTCAGAGGTCCTCCATAACCTGTTAACTTTAAACAAACACATAAAACTATGTACATTGTAAAATTGTGTACATCTTGAAATAATGAAGTGTAACCCAACTGGTAGGAACAGTTGACCCAAATTGACAGCTGCATCCACAAGCATTACCTAACCTAAAATTAAGGGTAATCTATGCTAAGGAGCATTTTACAGCCTGTACTCCGACTTACACAAATTGCTGTCTGTTCTTGTCTTTATTCCCCTCCTAGATGTGAATCTCAGTGTATATGCTTTCAGAAAATATTAACTTTTAGCTTTAAAAAGTGCACTGGCTATCTTTAAATATATCTAGATTATACACTTCTTCTTTCGGCTTTTTCCCGGTTAGGGGTCGCCACAGCGGATCAACTGTCCGCTCATGATTGGCAGTGGAGTTTTACAGTGTCGAGTTGCCAGCCCGGTGCCCAAACTTCCACAGAAGGCACACACACGCACACATTCATAGCTAGGGCCAATTTAGAGTGTCCAATTCACCTACTGCATGTCTTTGGGATATGGGAGGAAACCGGAGCACCCAGAGGAAACCCACACGACCACAGGGAGGACATGCAGACTCTGCACAGAAGGCACCCCAGCCAAGAATCGAACCGGAGAACCTCTTGCTGTGAGGCGGCAATGCTAACCGCTGCACCTATACACTATTATGGTAAATTAATTGAAGTGTTTATGTACCAGGAAAGCTGCTATCTGTTTTTCATTTCCAGTAATTTCAAACTTTATTATTTTTTTTTTTTGCTAACTGATTGCCCGTTTACTTTTTAATTTTAGATTACTGTCAGCAGACAATGCCCAGAACTCATTATTGCCTTTCCTTATAGTCAGTTTGATTAATGGAAATATAATAGAATATGCAGCTGCTTTCAGCTATTTTTTTAACTCACAGTGGACATTTATTTGCTAAAGGAAAACTTTTAATTGCATTCACTGTGTTCTCTTATTTATAAAGCCCACTTGCTTGCACAAAAATAATGTGTCATTAGGTTAAGCTAAGGGCGCTATTCCAGACATTCACCTATGCAAAAGTAAGAGAAAACATCTTAACTCTACATACAGGTTTATAGGTTAATAGGTAGCTGCTAGGCCGTCGGCCCAAGGGCCTAAGTAAGCCTAGCCAACAAGGTTCCCTGG
This sequence comes from Protopterus annectens, assembly GCF_019279795.1. Taxonomy (NCBI): domain Eukaryota; kingdom Metazoa; phylum Chordata; order Ceratodontiformes; family Protopteridae; genus Protopterus; species Protopterus annectens. The sequence continues at coordinate 1,814,078,442 of NC_056737.1, read as the reverse complement.
CTTACACCACCCAAGAAAGCTAATTTCCTGTGTTTCGAGCAGAGTCACAGAAGTGATCCCCGGAGTGCATTTCCTATTTCCCATCCACTCATCAAGATTTTTCTTGAAGAGTGCTAATGAGGAACTTTGCTTTACATAGATGGGTAGCTTGTTCCAGAATATAGGAAGTCTCTTGGACAGGAATCTATCCCTCCAGCATGTCCTGTTTATTGTGGTGACAAGGTTTAAAACCCTAGAGCGTGCAGCTTGGAGGGATTGGGATTTCTTTACGTGTAGCATGTCCAACAGCTCTGGGTTTAACATAGCCTTATATGTTAGGCAAAGATCTCCTCGGAGTAGGCGATATGCTACAGAGTAAAGCTGGAGTTGTTTGAGATGGTCAGTTTAGGACATCTGTTTGAGGCCAGTAATCTTATTTATGAGGTACTTCTGTGGCCCTTCCAGCTGCTGCTGATGTTTTTTGAGGTACATTCCAAAAGGGGCATTGTACTCTATAATGGGTCTAATGAGTGCTGAGTAGAGGGGAACAATGACCTCTTTTTTCCTGGATGAGAACCCTTTTGTGATGAGGTGTGCCACATAAAAAGGATTTCCTGACTACTGTGGTAATGTGATTATCAAAGGAGAGACTACTGTCCACCTGGGTCCCGTGGTCTCATCACACATTCGGCATTAAGTAGACTGACGTTTATGCGGTAGTTCATGGGTACAGAGTTTTTACCAAAGGGGATGACAATGCACTTTTTGGCATTGCGCTTGAGGCTATGCTTCTGACACCAGGCATCTGTCTCATTGAGGCCCTTCTGTAGGATGTCCACATCATTTGGGGACTCGACTATGGCTCCTAGTTTACAGTCATCTATGAACTTCGTTAGCCAGAGGCCTTCTGTGTTAGCCTGTACTTCAGAGAAGTAGATACCAAACAGGAGAGGTTCCAAGACTGAACCCTGTGGTACTCCACTTGTCACTGGCTTGAAGTCAGATTTGGAGTCTGCAGCTTTTACAGTGTGGGTTCTGTCAGTGAGCCTGTTGATAACCCATATTGTGACATAGGGATTTATACCTAGTTTAGTGAGTTTAGCTATAATTCCAGAATGAGGGATGGTATCAAAAGCCTTTGTGAGGTCAAGATAGGCTGTGTGAACCACCTTACCCTCGTCTACGACTTTGGTGACTGCCTCAAAGAAGTTGATCAGGTTCAGAAGGCATGATCTGCCTTTCACAAACCCGAACTGGGTGGGATCCAGAGTTTGGAGGTTACCAATGTCTTTGTTTATGAGTTCCATGATGATACTTTCCATGGCCTTGCAGACCAGGCTCGTCAGGCTAATAAGGCGATAGTTCCCAGGATCAGTGGTGGCTCCCCCTTTGTGGAGTGGGATAATTGTTGCTGTGCACCATTCAGTGGGCACAAAGCCTGATGTGAGACTATGATTAAACATGGTGCTTAGGTGGGGAGCCAGTTTGTTCTGAAGTTCATGTAAAACGCAGCCTGTGATGTTGTCCGGTCCCATGGATGCTGTGTTTTTGGTTTTAGAGAGTGCAGCTTTTACCTGCATAGATGTGATTACAGTGACTCTGCATTCTTCGTGTATAGATATGGGCCCTTTAGGGGATGGGGGGGGGGGTAAAGTTAGCACTCTGCCAGGATGTTCGCAATATCAGTTGAGTTTTTAATTTTCGTGCCGTTGTGCTGTAATTCAGAGCAGATCTGGGTGTTGCCATTGAGATCCTTGACATAGCTATAGAATGCTTTGTGGTTGCCCTTAGAATCAGTGGAGATTTTGTTTTCGTAGCTACCTTTGGAGGATCTTATAAGGGATCTCAGCTTCTTACTGAGGCTGACCAAGGAGCTCCTCCACTCATGGGAGTTTACTCTGTTTTGCAACAGTTTCTTCCTTCTGTTGTAGAGTTTGTTTATGGCAGGGGACCACCAGATTGGCTTCCTTTTTTTAGAGGATAGCATCTTGGTTCTGTTTGGAATAGCACAATCCATGCACTCGTGTAAGTGCTTATAGAGTGCATTTGTGTAAGATTTAGCAGTCGTAACTATATTGTCTATCTGCATGGGTGTCATGAAGTTCACCACTTCTGTCTTAAGAAGCATGATGTTGGCTTTGGAGAAATATTTTACCTTGGTTTCCATAATGGTGGGTGGAGGCGGGATGAGGATATCTAGGGTGATTAGCTTATGGTCGGAGCTGACCAACGAGGAGTTGATTTCAGGTGTGGAACACCGGTCACTCGTGTTGGTAATGACTAGGTCTTGGATATTGTTGCCCCTGGTAGAGGTGTGGATAAGTTGATCCAAGGCAGTGGAATTTATGAATTCCAGAAAGCGTTGAGCGAAGGAGTTGGTACATGAGTAGTTTTCCCAGTTAATGGTGGGGTAGTTGAAATCCCCCATTATTAGGATGTTTGGGTGAACCCTAATATTTTCCATTATATCAAGAAAAGAGGATTGGGAATCCTGGGGCATGGTGGGGGATCTGTAGCAAGCTACAGTTTGGATTGCAGCTTTGCCCAGAGTTAGTTGCACTTGGATAACCTCATATGCATTATGCTGCGCAACTATCCTGGAGGTGTGGATATCCTTAATGAACATGGACACACCTCTGCCTTTGGTGTTCTGGTCCAGGTTAGATGGCGAAAAGTGTGGTATGAGTTATAGCCTGGTAATGCAGGAGTGCTCTCTAGAGCCTTGAACCACGTCTCAGTCACTGCACAGATATCGATGTTCTCCATTTTAAGGAGTGCCTCGAGTGAGTGCATTTTGACATTTAGACTTCTAGCATTGAGTAGCATTACCCTCAGTTTTTGCTTGCTGTTCCTGTTACAGTGGTGAATTTGTCATTTGAACCTTGCCTAAAAAAGGAACTATAGGGGCAGCAAGAGCTTTAGCCAGTATCCGGAATCCCAGGGGCGACAGGTGCAGGCCATCTCTGGCAAAGCATTGTGGTCTGTCGACCATGTCGTCCCAGGCAGACAGATACTGGATCCCCTTAGAATGACATCAGAAGCTTAACCAATTGTTGAAGTCAATCATTTTGTCCTTGTACTGCGGTATCATTTTGGGCGATCGCAGGATGCTAGTCAGGGCTAGGGTCATACCTGCCTGGGCTACAAGATCGGAGAGCTCTTCCATGTCTCTCTTCTTGTAGTCCAGGGAGGTACATCTCAGGTCATTCACACCAACATGGACAATGACAGAGTCATATTTGTACTTGTTGTGGAGTGACCTGAGTGGGTGGGTTATGTGGCGGATCCTGGCACCCAACAGGCAGCTGACAGTAACCTTCTACTTGTTTAGTGTGGTGAGTTGGACATTAGTGTGCCTGAGTATAGAGTCACCTATGACTAGTGTGTTGGGTACGTTGGTTTGCCTTATGGGCTGTGGTTTATTGGCACACTGAGTCTGTGGGCTATATGTCATTTGGGTTGTGTTGGTGGGTGGAGGTTGCTTGCGTTTCTACTTTAGAGGTCTCTGTTGCCTGAGCAGATTATTATTGAGGGACTCTGCGAATATTTTTGTGTTTCTATGTGTGGATTTTAGTGGTGTAGGTTTAGTGGGACTATGTGATGAGTGTGGTGTGGTGCAAGTGTTTACCTTCTCCTCTTGACTGTCAAGTTCAGTCTTGGTTTGAGAGAGCTTTACCTCCAGTGTAGCTAGATAAATGCATCTCTCACAGGTTGTGGTGTTTGGTGGTAGGAGGAGACAGTTGTCTCTGTACATAAGGCAATTGCTACATTGGTTCAAGATGCCCAGATTCATCAGATAGAAAGGAGAGAACACTGGGAGCTGACCCCTGGACATGCCTGAATAAAAAAACTACTTTCCTCTAGACAAGTGAGGAAAGTGAGTATAAGAGCTGTTTTTCTCTAAGCAAGTAAGGAAAGTAAGTACAAAAACGGGTTTCCTCTAGGGAAAGAGGAAGGTTGAGTGCTGTAGTAATTTGATCTTATTTAGTGCTAACAACAAGTTCTGAACAAGTGCAGAGCACGAATAAGCAAATTCAAGTGCTAAAACTAAGAATCAGTACCTGGATCTTGTGGTATATAGGCTACCTAGTGCTTATCACTCCCAATGATAAGCTAGAATGCTTCCCTCCAACACAGAAAGGCTTGGGGGGGGGGGCTCAGAAGCTTACAAACAGTCCTGGATACAGCAAATCTGTATCTGGACTAGACTAGTTACAGGAAAGGTGGGAAAGAAGCACAAACGTAGGCTTTTAAACCAGAAGGTTGAAAGAGATGGAAAAACTGCCCAGACGGCCAATAAACTACAATTCTGAGCCAGAAACCACTCTTGTGGTAGATAGGCTACCTAGTGCTTAGCACACCAACTGATAAGCGAGAAGGCTTCTCCCCAATACAGAAAGGCTTGGGGGTCTCAGAAGCTTACAGACAGTCCTAGTTACAGCAAATCTGTATCTGGACTAAACTAGTTACAAGAAGGGCAGGAAACAAGCTTAGAATTTTTTTTGGAAAGTGGAAAGGGAGAAAGGCGAAACAGAAGATAATTCAAAATTAAGGACCTAAGTGGCTTACCTTTCACAAATGTCCTCTCTGTATTAGAAAGAATGAGCTAGTGACACTAGACTGGAATAGAGCTGGGATAGAGCTGGGATAGAGCTGAACAGATGGTACTGGTAGGAGTGTCTGAAGTCAAAATATGATCTCACTGTACTCGGTTGAGTGAGAAAATGAGATAAACCCAGGAGGGGTGTTCAAACACAAATTTACAGGAGGGCCGTTCAGTTCCAAAGTCACCAAGATTAATAGCAGAACAAGAACAGGGCGGGCAGGAAACTAACTGCAGAGACAGAGAGAGACCACAGTTTTCCATTAAATAATTAAATAGAAAAATAAATAACTACAGAGAGACACAGACCAATGAAACAATTAAATACACAGAAAAATAAAATAAAATGCAGTACAGTCTTTAACACTGAAAGCTGTACTTAACTCAGCTAGTAATGCAACTGCTTTATAGGTATGTAGCAGAAGCCGCAAAACTCAGATATTGAGCAGTAATAAATTCAAAGATATGTGACTAACTTATAAATACAGAGAACCCCTCTAGGCTAAGAGTTTAACACTGAATATCAATGAAGTGAAACACAATTGCCCCCACTAACTGCAGAGACAGAGAGAGACCACAACATTCTATGAAACAATTAAATAGAAAAATAAATAACTACAGAGAGAGACACAGCCCAATGAAACAACTAAATACACAGAAAAATAAAATAAAATGCAGTACAATCTTTAACACTGGAAGTTTTTACTTAACTCAGCTAGTAATGCAGTTGATTGTAGGTATGTAGCAGAAGCCAAACAACTGAGATATTGGGCAGTCATCATCATCATCTTTCGGCTGTTCCTGTTAGGGGTCGCCACAGCGGATCATCTGTTTCCATTTCTTCCTGTCCTCTGCATCTTGCTCTGTCACACCAACCACCTGCATGTCCTCTCTCACCATATCCATAAACCTTATCTTAGGCCTTCCTCTTTTCTGGTTACCTAGTAGCTTCATCCTTAGTATCCTTTTCCCAATATACTCAGCATCCCTCCTCAGCACATGTCCAAACCAATGTAATCTTGCCTCTCTGGCTTTGTCTCCAAACCTTCCAACCTGGGCTGACCCTCTAATATACTTATTCCTAATCCTGTCCACCCTCGTCACACCCAGTGCAAATCTTAGCATCTTTAACTCTGCCACATCCAGCTCTAACTCCTGCCTTTTTGTCAATGCCACTGTCTCCAACCCATATGACATAGCCAGACCTCCCAACCATCCCGAATAACTCTGTTTTTACCGAGTTTTGGGGTCCCAATAATGGGGTGCCACGATTCCCTAGTGGCACCCCTTCATTTCCGATTTTTTCATCTATTTATTTAAATTTTCGCACTTTCAGGGCTGACGTCATCACGTGCGCGATGACGTCAGCTCTGTTGGACTGCGCGCGTCTGTTTGAATGCTGTAAGGGCAGAATGGCATCTGTTTGAGCAGAATTTCTGTTTGGGAGGACTTAGGATTGCTGAGTGACATGGATAGATGAATTTCACACCAGAATGTGCTGTGCATCAGCAGATTTCTGTTTGGGAGGATGGATGCATTTCACAGCAAAACATGCTTTGGGAGGATGGATTTAACAGCAGAATGACGGATTTCTCAGCAGACCAGTTCAACGTGCATCAGCAGATTGCTTTGAAGTCGGCCAGTCTGAGCAGAGTGAGTCATGTACCTAATAAAGCTGTTGTGCTACCACTGGTCCTTTGATGCAAACCTCAGCATTTCTTTTATTTGGAAAAAAGTCACAGACAGAGTTTATAGTTTTTAATGACCTATGGTGAATCCTCACAGTTTGAGTTCTCATTCAACGATGAGTGACTGACTTACTCTGAACCTATTACTCAAATGCATGTAAGTTTAAAACTAACACTGCATCAAGCTGCTTCCTCTCTAACACGACTATTTTGATAGTCAAGGAAAAACACCATACTATTATTAATTAATTAGTGACATTCTAACTGGGACCGATAATTCCATGTCTATGACACCACAGTATAAGCTTAAATAGCAATGACTGATGGGAAATGACAGATTCAACTGTAGTACCATCCTTTAGGAAGCCTTGGAAAATTTTGCATCTTGAAACTAAAGTAGCAAAGAGAGTGTGTGTGTGTGTGTGTGTGTGTGTGTGTGTGTGTGTGTGTAGAAGTAGAGAGTTGTCATGGAAATGTTCTGAACAGGGAAGTTTTGTCATTATTGATTCATGCATTTTGTTTCATTACCTACTGGAAAAATGTTCAAACAAATTTAAAATGCGATTGTGTGTGGAAGTAGACTTTTTTATGATGGAAATGTTCTGAATAGGGCAGTTTTGCAATTATTGATTCATGCATTTTGTTTCATTGCCTACTGGAAAAATGTTTAAACAATAAATTTAAAATTCGCTCTAACTTAAGTCTAACAAGTGTGCTGTATTATACAAGGAATATAATTTAATAAAATCAGGAAGGTATATCGAAGAACGCATGTATGTTTCTTGCTTTGTGTGCAACTGCAAGGAGCTTCTGATTTGAAAACAGCCCAAAGGTAACCTGTGGAATTCAGTGCTGTTTCAGTGAATGTGAGTTTCAAGGGCAGAGAAGATTTAATGTCGTCTATTTTCATTGTGAGACAGTATTGCTTTGTTTAGCAGCCAGATATATATTACTGTTAGCGCATTGTGCTATAAAATGTAAAAAAATAAAATCCAAATAATCACTGTAGAAGTAAAAAGTATGCACATATTAGTGTTTATGGTAAATGGTGTGAAAAAGCCAGGTAATGGGACATTGGAATGGCTGCAGAGGGACTCTGGTGTTATATTTTGGTTCTGTTCTTCAGTTTGTGTTTGAAAGTTGGCATCCCACAATTCCATTGGAGTGGGTGGGGTTGTGTAATTATGTATGCAAATTTTACGTTAATCAGCGTACAGATTTGTACCTATTTTTCATGGGCCTTGTCCAGATTTTTGATGTTTCCAGGTTGAGAGGTATGAACATAGCTGGTCTCACTACCCTCTTGTAGACCTTCCCTTTCACTCTTACTGGTACTCGTCTGTCACAAATCACTCCTGACACTCTTCTCCACCCATTCCATCCTGCCTGTACTCTCTTCCACACTCACCATTACTCTGAACTATTGATCCCAGGTATTTAAACTCATCCACCTTTGCCACCATGCATCCTCACCATTCCTCTGTCCTCCCTCTCATTCACACACATATATTCTGTCTTAGTCCTGCTGACCTTCATTCCTCTTCTCTCTAGTCTAGAGCATATCTCCATCTCTCCAGGGTCTCCTCCACCTGTTCCCTACTCTCACTACAGATCACAATGTCATCTGCAAACATCATAGTCCACAGGGACTCCTGTCTGATCTCGTCTATTAACCTGTCCATCACCATTGCAAATAAGAAAGGGCTCAGAGCTGATCCTTGATGTAATCTCACCTCCACCTTAAATGCATCCGTCACATCCACCGCAGACCTCACCGCTGTCACACTACCCTCATACATATCCTGTACCACTCTTAGATACTTCTCTGACACTCCCGACTTTCTCATACAATACCACAACTCCTCTCTAGGCACCCTGTTATATGCTTTCTCTAAGTCTACAAAAACACAATGCAACTCCTTCTGACCTTTTCTGTACTTCTCCATCAACACTCTCAGAGCAAACATTGCATCTGTAGTGCTCTTTCCCGGCATGAAACCATACTGCTGATCACTAATCACCACGCCCCTTCTTAACCTAATTTCCACTACTCTTTCCCATAACTTCATGCTGTGACTGATCAATTTAATCCCTCGGTAGTTACTACAACTCTGCACATCACCCTTATTCTTAAAAATCAGTACCAAAACACTTTTTCTCCATTCCTCAGGCATCCTCTCACTTTCCAAAATTTCATTAAACAATCTGGTTAAAAACTCTACTGCCATTTCACCTAAACACCTCCATGCTTCCACAGGTATGTCATCTGGATGAACAGCCTTTCCATTCTTCATCCTCTTCATAGCTATCCTTACTTTCTCCTTGCTAATCCATTGCACTTAATGATTCACTATCCCCACATCATCCAACCTCCTCTTCCTCTCATTCATCAACCCCTCAAAGTACTCTTTCTATCTGCTCAACACACTCTCACTTGTAAGTATGTTTCCCTCATTATCATTTATCACCTTTACCTGCTGCACATCTTTCCTAGCTCAGTCCCTCTGTCTAGCCAATCGTTACAGGTCCTTTTTCTCCCTCCTTAGTGTCCAACCTTTCATACAACTCTTCATATGCCTTATCTTTAGCTTTCGCCACCTCTCCCTTTGCCATGCATCTCATCTCCTTATACTCATGTCTACTTTCTTCATCTCTCTGACAATCCCACTTCTTCTTTGCCAACCTCTTTCTCTGTATACTCTCCTGTACTTCCTCATTCCACCACCATGTCTCTAATAAATTCAAAGATATGTGACTAACTTATAAATACAGAGAACCACTGTAGGCTAAGAGTTTAACACTGAATATCAATGAAGTGAAACACAATAGCCCCCACTAACTGCAGAGACATAGAGAGACCACATTATTCTATGACACAATTAAATAGAAAAATAAATAACTACAGAGAGACACAGACCAATGAAACAATTAAATACACAGAAAAGTAAAATAAAATGTAGTGCAATCTTTAACACTGCAAGTTTGTACTTAACTCAGCTAGTAATGCAGTTGATTATGTAGCAGAAGCCAAACAACTGAGATATTGAACAGTAATAAATTCAAAGATATGTGACTAACTTGAGCAATCTCATACTCAGTCAGCCTTTTCTTCTTTGCAACCTCCGATTTTTGCAGTTCTATTAGTTCATCTCAATACCAGTTTAAAGCTTCTTACATTTTTTCTGGCCTTTTGTTTTCTGAGTTGATATTACTCCTTCATTGTTTCATTTATTTTAATCAGATCTGAGCACATTTGATTTATTTTCCCTCTGAATTACTGGAGGTCATCTCTTGTACCAAAACTACAGCTTGACCTGCTTTTTTGCTGAACAGCTGCAGGATTCTTCCCAGTCAGTGTTTTCTCTTTACCTTTTCTAGTTGATTTTCTTTCAGGCTTTCTAAGTTTCTTGTTTGATGGCATCCAGTCAGTGTACTTAGTAGTCAGTAACTGAATTTTACTAAATCTGGCAGAATTATTAGCCCCTATTTCTCATCTCTCATCTCTCAGTTTCTTTTTTCATGCTGGGAGACCTGAAATTAAACTGTTGATCAATGTGCAGCCATATTGGAAGCAGAATTTCTTTTTATTATTGCTCTGACTTCTGCAAGAATATGTCTGAGTTGCTAGCTCTCATTGTGGGGGGAAACCTTATCTCATTTTCCACAAGATAGGATTTCCTTGAGAATTAATCCCTTTTATGGCTAAAGTGGTATCTTAGTTTTCTTTGAGTCAAGCTACCCCTTTCTCTGTCTTCTTTCCAGAACCTAAAAACTAGGGGAAAAAGGATTCTTCATACTATAGATGTCTGTAGATAATGCTGATAATATTTTGATAGAACTAAAATATTTAGAAACTCTGATTATTCATTTCTTATGAGGGTATGAAAAAAGAACAATCTATTTCAAAGCAGACGTTCTCCAGATGGTTGTCACATATTATTTATTTTTGTTATACCCACCACAAGTAAATTCCAGGCACTGTCGAGGCACACTGCACTAGGGCCTTGGCTAAATCAGTGTCTTTTTGAAAACGTGTGACTTCTAGAAGTATTCTAGAAGCAGTAACTTGGTCCTCTGTACATACATTAATGCAGCACTGCACTATAGATCCCTTTTCTAGGTCTTGAGCAGGCTTTGCCAGGACCATTCTCCAGGGGATCCTGGACTGTAATCCTTCCTCCTCCCAGTCATTATAAGCTGTGGTAGTCTACCCATAGAGCTAATGTTACTGCAGCAGTGATCAAATGATGAATATAGTATAGGTCTGTAAGTAAATGTAGTATAACAACTGATGTTCGAATGATCACTGCTGTAGAAGCTGCTCCCTCTTCCCATCCCCCAATTTGTGTATAATTTTTGATGCCAAGGTGAGGACTTTGATTTTTACTTAACTAGCATTAACCACTTTCAGGGCTCTAGCTTACCTCTTTTAGTTAACAAGAAAGCTCTGTAGGGCTTGGCATCCAAACAGTTGCTTTTCTTTAGCTCTGCTCAAACTGTCAATGGTTTGAGTGCATGGCAGGTGCCTTTAAGCTCTGGAACCTGTTCGACTGTTATATCCTGTGCAGGATATAACCCGTATAGCTTAAAGCTACTGCAGCAGTGATCATTCAGACATTTACTGTTACGGTAAGTTTTCTTCCACAACTGTACTTATCATGTTTGGACTGAATAAACTTCTTTGTTTTGATTATTTTCCCTTGTGTTACAGTTAATATTTTAAATGTTCAGACTATGTTCGTTTTATTGTTCATACCTTGGCTACAGGGCTTCAGGATGTTGCATGCTGTACTACTGACAGCTTTCTTCTTTTGCACTGTTCTGAGTCTTTAAGTAATTGGATTTACTCAATAAACTATGTTATAATCAGTGCATTCATTAATCTTTTATCTAATTGGGGTTTCTTTTAATACAGAGGAAACAAGTGATGAACTGTTTCTGAAGTTCAAGCAGGAAGGAAATAATTGTGTAAAATCTGGCAATTACGAAGAAGGTATTAAAAGTTACTGTGAGTGTCTGAAACTGAAGAGAGATGAATGTGCTATTTACACCAACAGGTCAGTTCTGTTTGCTTGCATATTATTTCCATGAGTTACAATTACGTGTTAAACTTCAGATAATTCCATAGTTACTCTAAAATTAATGTATTACCACTGCTCACCTTTGAAAGGAAATATTTGATATAGCCTGAAAAAGTGGTTTAACATGGTTTAGATTTCTCTTTCTGAAAATGCAGTACTTTATATGCATAAGACAGCTTATCCAACATTCTAATAAGGCATTACCTTTGGGACCATGAAACTAAGGTAAACCTGAATCGGAGCTAAAAATGCAGATAGGATGTATAAAGTTCCTCTATTCTCAAACCTGACTCAACAGCTATAGCTTTAGTGGTTTCCACTGTTGCTAAGCACTTTGTTAATTCCAATCCAGCTCTTTCTGTTAAGGACGGGAAAAATATTAATAGGTAATCTATAGGGAAAAAGTGTATACTTCAGCAACTTTGATTTTCAGAATTTTGAATTGGTAGGCTCATATGTTAAAGTTTGTTCTGACAAATTGTGAAAGTACGAAGAATGTCTTATCTGCAGTTTCTTCTTGTGCAGAAAATCTGCCTTAAATAACTAAGTTTCTTCTATTGCATAAGTCACTACCCATTGTTTACAGTGTGTGTATGACTCTGTTGATTCTTCTTCCATTGGTACTATTTAGAGGAGGCTTGCATGGCTGCATTCTCAGAATCTCCACATGATATTAAAAATGAGATTTTAAATTCTGCCTTGATTAGAGATTTAGCGTTTGGCCCATCTGCTGCAGAAGTGATCAAAATGTGTTGAAAAGGGTAAGCTAATCCAGGGAATCTCTATGATTTTTCAGCCATCCTTTTTCAAAATTTCCAAGTGGTTTTCTATCACCTCATCCAGTTTTGGCAAAAACAGAATAAATAGTCTCAACAAAGTACAGCCAAGCAGATATTTACAAAGAAATAGTAAGGGGGTTCCAAAAAGAAGTCTCAAACCTCCCAAAACCAAGGACAGTCTGACAAGACTGAGTGACTGTCAAAGAGAACTTGTGAACTCCTCACACCCTGGCCCATTTTTCTTCCAGAAAGTCTGAATCTCCATTTGTTTTCTTTGCAATGGATAGTTTCAGATCTGAAAGTCATTCGTTGAAGTTCCAGATGTTTCAGATAAATAGGATCTGAAAATCATTTGGTGAGGTTACAGATGGCAGTGGGAGGAAATTCATCCTTTCCAAAGGGTCCGTCATCATTTTCCAAATCAGACTCTGTTTCCACTAGTTCTTCATCACATGCTCTCCCAATGAGTATAAATAGCAGTTCCTCCTTTCCAGGTGGGTAAGAGTTTTTATTCAAGGATGTTCCTAGTGCTAAAGTAAGAACATTGTTGGAGACCAGTTCCGGATCTTTCTTTCCTAAACCTGTTTGTGATAGTGCCCAAATTCAAAATGATACCACTTTAAAACCAGTTACCTCTTCTTCCTCTGACAAGTTTTGTGGCAACACTAGACTTACAAGAGAATTTTCACATCCATATTCATCCAGATTTCAGATGTTTCTTAAGGTTTACTTTGTCTGGATTACATTATCAGTTCTCAGCCCTACGCTTTGGACGTACCACTGTACCAAGAGTTTTTACAAAGTGTCTGTCTGCAGTTATAGCTCATTACAGGGTACAGGTTATCCACATTTTTCCATATTTAGATGACTTGCTTATCTTTGCAGGGTCTTTTCAAAAGTGTCAGGAATAATTCTCTTGGGTAACAGCTGGGATTCCAAGAGAAAATTCAAAAGTGTTTCTTGACTCCTTCGCACAGGATTGCATTCCTGGGTTGTCAACAAGACAGCTCAGTTCAAAGAGCTTTTACTTCCTCAGGAAAAATAGATCTTTATCTAAACATATTTCTAAGATTTTCCACTCAGGGTTTAGTCACTGAGAGGTAATACTTCAGGATAATGGATCTCATGGCATCTATGATTCTTATGATACCCCTGGCAAGACTCCATATGAAAAAAACACATTGGTATGTGAAATCTCTTTGGTCCTCACACCAGTACTCTTCATCTTTTCAAATCCCAGTGCTGGAGGATGTCAGAAGAGAAATCATTTGGTAGAGACAGTAGATATCCTTAAATCTAGGTCTCCCCTTCTCCCACCCTGCTCCAAAGCAGTCAGTCACCACAGATGCATTGGACTTTGCTTGGAGAGCAGTTTCAGGAGGAATAACATTTAGGAGGTGTTAAATATTAAGGAGATGCTTGCACTGATCAAGGCACTCAACTCTCTGAACCATCTTTGATCCCAGGGACCTATTTAAGTGGTTGCAGACAATACTGCAGTCTTGTGGTACATCATCAAAGGGGACCGAGGTCATACCCACTTTGCAGACTAGCCATGTTAGCTTCAGATATAGCTTCACAGCAGTCTCACTCTACAGGCATCCTACATTCTGTCAGAGAAACATCTGGGGCAGACAAGCTGAGCAGAACCAGGCAGACTCTCACAGATGGAAACTAGATGGAAGGGGTCTTCCAAGATTTGAGCCATCTGTGGGGAGTTCCTCAAGCAGACTTCTTTGCCTCCTCTCTGAACAATCAACTGGCAAGAAACAAATGGCTTTTCTTTGCATTGGACATGAATGTTCCTTTATGCTTTCCCACATTTTCCACTGATATCCTGGGTACTTCTGAGGATTCAGAAGGCATCCCCAAGTTCATTGTGGTGATTTTCATCTGGCCTAGACAGCCTTGGTTTTCCCTTCTTTTGGTAATGGCCAGGGTTGTTTACCACAAGCTTTCTCACAGCCTTGATCTATTTACACAAGAACAGGGTTGTTTGATACACCCTAACATCAGTCAACTTCAGTTGACTTCCTGGATTATAGGGTCTTAATTCCATTTAGTCATCTGTTTACTGAGAACACGCAACAGGTACTAATAGAGGCAAGAAAGCCTGTTACTAGAAAAACATACATTAACAAATGGAAAAGGTTTTCTAGTTGGTGCCAGCAACATAACCAGCTCCCATTCAGGGCTAGTTGTTCTCTGGTTCTTCAAAGTTTGTGTGAGTTACTATCCTTTGACCTTTCCTATTCCTCTATCAAGGTTCATTTATTAGCCAGTTTTTGCATAAGAGACCTCCTTGGGATCTTAATTTTGTGTTAGAGTAGCTACGACTTGCTGCATTTGAACGAGTTAATGTGACTGACTTGAGCTTCCTAACATGGAAAACAGTTTTACTGATTGCTTTAAACTCTGCAAGAAGGATGTCTGAGTTACAAGCTCCTGTAGTGAGTCAACCCTATCTCATTTTCCAATCCATATTTTACACTTGAAGTGGTATCCAAGCTTGCTTTCAGCCAGACTGTCCATCTTCCTATTTTCTTTCCTGAACCTAATAATGGTGGAGAAAGGATATGCCATACATTGGATGCCCATAGACAACTCAGGTGCTGTTTTGACAGAACTAAATCTGTCAGATCTTCATCAGTCATCAGTTGTTCATGTCTTGTGAAGGTAAGAAGATGGGACAACCTGTGTCAAAACCGACTTTTTCCAAATGGGAGGGTCTAAGGCTATTACCTTTTGTTGTACTCGCCAAAACAAAACTTTTCCAGAAAAGGTCAAGGCCCACTCTTCCTGGGCCTTGGCTTCCTCTGTGGCTTTTTGAAAAGGCTTGGATTCTAGAAGTGTTCTATAAGCTGCTACATGGTCCTCTGTACATACTTTTACAAAGGCTTGATTCCTTCTCTAGGTCTGGATCAAGCGTTGCCAGGACCATTCTCCAGGGGCTCCAGGACTACTCTCCTTCCACTTCCCAAATGAAGTTAGCTAAAGTAATCTACCAATATAGCTAAGGCTACTGCAGCAATTATCAATATGATGAACATAGTACAGTTGTAAAACTTACCATAAGAATAGATACTTGAATGATCACTGCTGCAGTAGCTGATGTTCTTCATGTTTCACTGTTGCAGTCATTACATTTGGGTTATCTGCTTGCAGTAGCCCTCAGTTGGCCTGATTAACAAAGTCTTGTGTCCTGCGTCGGATGCTGCCCCTTCTTCCATGACGTCAGGTCATCAGGGGTATAAAACATGCAGCCGGTCCCATTTTATTCAGTCTTTCTTGCCGCATGGTGCACATCATGTGGGGGGTTTTTGAAATTGTTATAAATTCACAAGTTTGTTACTATGTGATTTTAACACTGAAGAAGGGACATTCCCGAAAGCTTTGTTGGTCATTAAATTGAGCGTTTTTCACCTATTCAGTTTTTCTTTTTGTTTATCGGAAATAATAGAATCGGTGGAAGTAAACTGAAATTGAACTTTATATCTTGTATATTAAACGTAGTATCTCAGGGGTACAGATTTCATTTCCATACTTTGCCAATCCCAAACGGTTGGCCAGATCTGCCACAAAATCAATGGGCATAGGCTCATAAACAAGTTACGTCCATCATGGATATGGGGGCTATTTAACCAGAACAGGAAAAAGAACAAGGTTTTTATTCAAGACTGTTCCTGGTACCCAGAAAAGACAATGCCTGGCGTCCAATACTGGACTTATCAATTTTGAACACGTTCTTGGGCATTCCAAAATTCAAAATGCTGACTTTACAACAGCTACTGCCCATGCTGGGCAACAACGCTTGGTTAGTGACTCTAGACTTAAAAGAGGCATACCTGCATATCCCAATAAGGGAATCGTGCAGAAGATACCTCCGCTTCAAGGCAGGTTTTATGCATTACCAATTCTCTACACTGCCCTTTGGCTAATCTACTGCGCCCAGGGTCTTTACAAAGTGCCTGGCACCAGTAATTTGCATTTTGCAGACAAAGAAGCATACAAATCTATCCTTACTTGGGCAACTGTCTCATTCAAGTAGAAAACAAGAACATTCTTCTTCAACATCTGGCATTTGTAAAAAGGCTCCTAACATGCCTAGGGTACACAATAAACAAAAAGAAATCACAACTGGTACCCTCTCAAAAAATTACATTCCTGGGTGCAAGCTTGAATACAACTGCCCAGATGGCTTACCTTACGCCAGATAGACAAAGGCAACTGACTATATACTTCAAACAAATGGTAACAAAAACCCAGTTATCTGCAAGACAAATTCTGCAGGCTTTGGGGTTCATGGCATCCTGCATTCTACTAATTCCATATGCAAGACTGCATATGAGGAAACTTCAATGGTATCTAAAAAGTTTATGGAGTCAACATTGTCACAGTATGGAAACAATGATTCCTCTCCTTCCCTGCCTACAACAGGAGTTTTTTGGTGGGCAGAGACATGTCACCAAAACAAGGGACGGTCTTTCACTCTACCCCCTGCCACCCAAACCCTAACTACAGACGCATCAGACTATGCTTGGGGGCCCACCTGGCGGGGAGATGCATTCAGGGCATATAGAACCCAAAACAAATGCATCTGCATATCAACCAGAAAGAGATGCTAGCTGTTCAGAATGCCCTGACAGCCTTCAAGGACTTACTTCATCCAGGACAACTACTGATAAAGACGGACAATACTACGGTTATGTGGTACATAAACAAGCAGGGGGTACACATTCCTACCCCCTTTGCAGACTAGCCATGGCATTGTGGGACACAGCCTTGACTTACCAAGTACATCTTCAAACTCAGTTCCTGCCAGGAAAACAAAATACTCTGGCAGACGACCTAAGCAGAAATCTTATGGACCCTCACAAGTGGAAACTGGATCCACAAGTCTTCAGCATGGTAACACTGAAATGGGGGAGCCCAGACATAGATCTATGTGCCTCTCCCCAAAATTATCAAATGGACAAATTCTGCACAAGGACTTATCACAGACAAGCATGGAAAGTGGATGCCCTATCCTTCAGTTGGAAAAACCTATCAGTCTACGCCTTTCCTCCTCTGCCTCTTCTCTCCAAAGTTTTACTAAAGGTCAGACAGGAAAAACCAAAAATGATCCTAATTGCTCCAGACTGGCCTCGCCAGCACTGGTATCCAGTTCTAAGGAATATGTCTCAACTCCCTCCTTGGTACTTGCCTCAAATACCTCAGCTACTGTCTCAGCAGAACAATCAAATTCTGCGCACTCAGCTCCAAACTCTGAACCTGGCAGCATGGCTGATCATGTAATTATTCAAACAACACCTCTCAGTAAATCTGTGACTGATGTCATTTTGGAAGCCAGAAGGCCTAGTACTAGAAAATCTTATGCTGATAAATGGAAGAGATTCTGTGCTTGGAACCAAGCGCAAGGAACGGACACAGCAAAACCAAATATTCCTCAGATATTACAATATTTGACTGAGATGCTTGACAAGGGCCTGTCTTTATCTTCAATAAGAATCCATGCCTCTGCCATCTCGGCTCATTACAACCCGGAGCCTCCCATCTTTTCTCATCCTCTGCTAAAATAATATCTTAGAGGGGCCAAAAATTTAAGGCCTCCCAGAAGATCACCAACTCCTGCATGGGACCTCAATTTTGTGCTGGAAAAACTCACCCTGCCTCCTTTTGAACCAACAGCTACAGCGGATATAAAGTTTTTATCTTGGAAAACAGCTTTCCTTTTGGCAATTGCTTCGGCAAGAAGGGTTTCAGAACTACAGGCCTTCATGGCTGTGGAGCCTTTTATTACATTTTACCCAAACAGGGTGTCCCTCAGGACCAGCCCTTCCTTTATGCCTAAGGTGGTATCCAGTGTGGCTCTTAACCAAACTATTCACCTGCCAACATTTTACCCAAATCCGCAGAACAAGGGGGAGCGGATTCTGCATTCATTGGACGTACACAGACAACTAAGATTCTACTTAAACAGGACCAGATCTCTAAGAAAGTCTGAGCAACTACTGGTGGCATTTGCTGCAGGATAAGAGGGGAAAGCTATATCAAATCAGACTATTTCTAAGTGGATAAGCCACGGTATTAGTTTCTGCTACTTGCATCATGGTAAACCAGTGCCCAAGGGAATCAGGTCACATTCCACCAGGGCTGCCTCTACCTCAGCAGCTTTTCTCAGAGGAGTTCCAACCAAAGACATTCTAGAAGCTGCTACTTGGAGCTCTGTTCATACTTTTACAATGCATCATCATTTGCCTCTCTTCTCTAAGTCCAGGGCAGGCTTTGCCACTGCAGTTCTGCAGGGCCTTATAGCTGCTCCTAATGCTGTTTAGCTCCATCCTCCCATCCATAGCTTTGGGATTCTACACAAATGTAATGACTGCAACAGTGAAACAGGAAGAACATAGTACAGTTGTATACACTTACCATAAATGTAGATATTTGAGTGTATTCACTGTTGCAATCTGGGTTACCCACCCGCCATCCCCCCTTTATTCCCTAGAACTTCTCTTTCCTTCACTATATTCTAAAGCCTTTGTGGTGTATTTGCTTTTAGATGACAGTAAAGTTTATGTTGCTAAAAATGCATTTACTTATATATTGCTGTTTATTTATCTATCTATATATATATATATATATATATATATATATATATATATATATATATTTTTTGCTCCCCATTTGGGGGGCACCTGACATCTGGGGCAAGAAAAACTGAATAAAATGGCGTCGGCTGCATGTTTTATACCCCTGATGACTTGATGTCATGGAAGTGGAGACAGCAACCGATGCAGGACCCAAGACTTTGATATTCAGGCCGACTGAGGGCAACCTGCCAGCAGATTGCCCAAATGTAATGACTGCAACAGTGAATACACGCAGACATCTACATTTATGGTAAGTGTACACAACTGTACTTTCGCAAGTGCCGATCGGCCGACTCCTGAAATTTTCATTTTCAAGTTTCAGAACTGACTTCTTCAACTAAGCTAAGTACCCCGTTGGGGAAACTTTTTCTTGCTCCTTACCGATGTCAGTAAAAGTTAATAATTGCATTACTTGTGGAAAGCAAATACCTCACAAAGATTTTCATTCGTACTGTATTCCTTGCCTGGGCCCTGACCACGACGTACTTTGCTGTCGGTTTTGTGCTTTATTAATCAGCACACTATCCGTCGTTGGTATATTTTTGCCTCTAAATATTTCAGTTCTCGGTTAACTTATCCAGAAATGTCGTCAGTTAGCCATCCGACTACCGGGATTCCGAAAAAAACGCAAAGATAAAGACAGAGACAGGCCGCCTAGGACCAAAGCTGCTGACGACGCTTCTCCTAGGCCAGTCACCAGTTTGCCGGTACTCAGTGAGGCGCTTTCGCAGCCCCTGATACTCGCTACTTCTGATTCACAGGCGTCTACTGAGACCCATTCGGAGTCCGGTATGCCGTGAGATGCTTCAACTGTGGAACATGCAGATGTCTCTACCTTGGATTGGTCCAGAGCCGCTGTGCAGGCACCGGCTTCTGAGGGTGTATTCAGGCCTACGGACTTGCATATTAAACCGACGCCTCCTTCTTCATTTAGGCCTAAATCTCGAACCATACCTAAGAAACCGACGCCCAGGCCGCATGCTCAGGCCTCTATGCCTAAAAAAACAAATAAGAATGGCTGAAGATCTTATAACTTTAATCAGTGGAAGCCAACCTCCCCTTCTGAGAGACCTAGGACTGAAGTTGTTTATGAATCTTCTGACCAGGATTCTGATTTTTCTGATGATCTGGATTTGTCCTTATCCACTTATGAGGGTTCTGATGCAGCGGACTCTATTCCCTCTGCTTCCCCTCCAAAGGATTTTTCTTTTGGTGAAATCTTACATACTCTAAGGAAGCATTGCCACTGGGAAAGTCAGGATTTTTCTGATTCAAAAAAGATTCTTAGGGATTTTTTACTCCTGCCTCAGCATAGGCCTTTAGCTATACCTCCTGTACCCGACATTGATGATGCCTTTTCGGAATCTAGTTTGGCCCCTGATTCTTTGCCTCCTGCTCCCAGAAAACCTGACAGATATTACAGGGTTCCTGATTCACACAAGTTTCTTTTTAAAAATCCTGTTGCAGATCCAGAGACTATTTCTCAGGGACCCAAGGGCATTAAGGCTTCTACTGCTAAAAATCCTACCCCTTCTGATCGAGACTCCAGGGAGCTGGATAGATGGGGTAAGAAGGTTTACACTTCTGCAACCATGGCCATTAGGGCTTTAAACTGCCAGTTTCATATGTTAAAGTATCAACAACATGTTATTGGGTTGCTTAAACAGAAAATGATGTTGATTCCTGACTGTGCTGAAAATAAAGAATTACAGGATTTATTACATTCTGCTGAACAGGTTGGTAAACATACTTTGCAATGGGGATTTGATTCATTAGAGGCCTCTTGCAGGGCTGCTATTACTGGGTCTGTGCTCAGAAGGCAAGCTTGGCTTAAGGAGCAATCTTTGCCTGATCATGTTAAAGCTAAACTGTTGGATGCTCCCTTAAATCAGGACTGCCTGTTTGACAACAAAGCTGAGGAAGTTCTTAAAAAGGTGGCAGATAAAGCTAAATCTATGCAAACTGTTAAAGATTTCTTGCAAATTCAGCCTCCTAGATTTAGTATGCATTGGCCCTGTAAGAATTGGTCCTTTCCAGCCACCTTCCAGGTCTTCTCAAGCCAAACCCTGACACAGCAGAAACCGCAGATTTCAGTCCCAGGGAACACACAAGACTAAGCAGTGGGGGATTTCCGCACCCAAATCTGGGAGTAGTATGACTCCCCGTATGGAAAACTGTCGCAATGACTAGCTTTTAAAATTTCCAAGCACTTCCCACTGAATGCTCCTTTAGGCAGAAAGATTGGTCTGCAGGCCAAAAACTGGGCACTCATTACCCAGGACAAATGGGTTTTAAATATAGTGTCCCAAGGATACAGATTTTACTGCCACACATTACCAACACCAAGCGGGTGGCCAGACCTACCCCCAAATCAGTGGGCAGAGGCTCAAAATCAAGTTCTCTCTCTCTTAAGCATGGGGGATATTCAGTTGGTACCAGAAGAGGAAAAGGGACAAGGTTTCTATTTGAGACTTTCCCTGGTACCCAGAACAGGCAATACATGGCGTCCTATCCTGGACCTTTCTGCTCTAAACATCTTTCTGGTGATTCTAAAATTCAAAATGCTGACTTCACCAGCTGCTTCCTATGCTAGGCAAAGATGCATGGTTGGCAACACTGGACTTAAAAGAAGCATACCTGCACATCCCTATCAGGGAGTCTTGCAGAAGATACCTACACTTCAAAGCAGGCTACATGCACTATCAGTTCTCTGCACTGCCCTTTGGCTTATCTACTGTGCCCAGGGTATTCACAAAATGCCTAGCTCCAGTCATTGCATTTTGCAGGCAAAGAAATATTCAAATATACCCATACCTGGACCATTGTCTAATTCAGACAGAAAGCCAGGGCATACTTTAGAATCATCTGGCCTTTGTTCAAAGGGTGCTGACTTGTCTGGGGTACACCATAAACGAAAATAAATCACACCCTGGTACCTTGTGAAAAAAAGGTATATTCCTGGGAGCAAGCTTGAATACAACTTCCCAGATGGCTTTTCTCACACCAAAGAAACGGATTCATTTGACAACCTACTTCAGATATGTGGCCACAAAAACCCAGCTATCTGCAAGGCAAATACTGCAAGCCCTGGGGTTCTTGGCCTCCTGCATTCTTCTAATTCCATATGCAAGGCTGCATATGAGGAAACTACAATGGTATCTCAAAAGCTTACGGTGTCAACATTCACAGGGTCTAGAAGCAATTATTCCTATCATACCTTGCCTATGCCTAGAGTTCCTTTGGTGGACAGAGGCCTGCCACCAAAACAGGAGACTACCATTCAGACTACCCCATGCCACCCAAACCTTAACAACAGACACATCAGACTATGCATGGGGGGCTCACCTGGCAGGGAAGTGCATTCAGGGCAAATGGAACCCAAGTCAAATGCACCTGCACATAAATCAAAAGGAAATGTTAGCTGTACAGAATGCTCTGACAGTCTTCAAGGCCCACATTCTTCCAGGAGAACTAATGGTAAAGATGGACACTACCACTGTCATGTGGTACATAAATAAGCAGGGGTGTACACATTCTTACCCCCTCTGCAGACTAGCCATGGCATTGTGGAACACAGCCTTGAGCTGCCAAGTGAATCTACAAGCTCAATTCCTGCCAGGAAAACTAAATACACTGGCAGACGGACTAAGCAGAAACCTCATGGACCCACACAAATGGAAACTGGAACCAAGGGTTTTCAACATGTTGACAAGCAAGTGGGGGAGCCCATATATAGACTTGTTTGCCTCCCCCCAGAACCATCAGTTGGACAAATTTTACACAAGGATTCCCCACAAGCTAGCTTGGAAAGTGGATGCCCTATCCTTCAGCTGGAAAAACCTATCAGTTTATGCCTTTCCTCCTCTGCCTCTGCTCTCCAAGGTACTACTAAAGATCAAACAGGGCAAGCCAAGGATGATTTTAATTGCACCAGACTGGCCACGCCAACACTGGTACCCCCTCTTGCGCAGTGTGTCATGCTTGGCCCCATGGCACCTGCCTCAGACTCCTTCCCTGTTGTCTCAGCAGGAGAACCAGATTCTGCACACTCAACTGCAAACCCTGAACCTAGCAGCCTGGCTAATTACCTAATCTCTCCTTTGCCATCCCTCAGTAAATCAGTGATGGATATCATTTTAGAGGCAAGGAGGCCTAGTACTAGAAAATCTTATCCTGCAAAATGGAAAAGATTTTGTGCCTGGAATCAATCTCAAGGGATGAGTGCAGCAGTGCCCAATTTACCTCAGATTCTACAATACTTGACTGAGATGCTTCATAAGGGCTTGTTCTGTTCCTCCACCAAAATTCATGACTCAGCCATTTCAGCTCATTACAGCACAGAGCCCTCCCCTCTTCTCTCACCCACTGCTCAAGCAGTTCCTCAGAGGGGCCAAAAGTTTAAGGCAACCCAGGAGAGCTCCAACTCCAGCCTGGGATCTTAACTTTGTTTTGGAGAAACTCACATGTCCTCCTTTCGAGCCAGCTGCTACTGCAGATTTAAAATTCCTTTCCTGGAAAACAGCTTTCCTTTTAGCAATCACTTCTGCAAGAAGGGTATCTGAATTACAGGCCCTTATGGCAGTGGAGCCTTTCATCATCTTTCATGAGGACAGGGTGTCCCTCAGAACCAATCCCTCCTTCATGCCCAAGGTGGTGTCCAGTGTGGCTCTTAATCAGTCCATTCATTTGCCTACCTTCTTTCCTAACCCACAGAACAAAGGGGAATGGATACTGCACTCCTTAGATGTGCACAGGCAACTTAGATTTTACCTGGACAGGACTAAACCTCAAAGGAAATCTGAGCAACTGCTGGTGGTATTTGCCACAGGGCATCAGACCCCATTCAACCAGGGCTGCATCTACCTCCACAGTCTTTCTCAGGGGCGTTCCTACCAGGGACATCCTAGAAGCTGCTACCTGGAGTTTTGTACATACTTTCACCAAGCATTATCATTTGCCAATTTTCTCTAAATCCAGAACTGGCTTTGCCATGCAGTCTTGCAGGGTCTTATAGCTGGTCCTAATTCTATTTAAATTCCTCCTCCCAACCTTAGCTTTGGGAATCTACCTAAATGTGATGACTGCAACAGTGAAACACAAAGAACATAGTACAGTTGTGTACACTTGCCATAAATGTAGATGTTCCACTGTATTCACTGTTGCAGTCCTGGTTACTCTCTCCAGTCCCCTTTCTTCTTTTGGCTATACCTCTACTCTCCCTTACTATGCTCAAAAAGCTTTTTTTGTTGTATTTGCTTTTTTGTTGGAGGTATATCCTTATAATTATAGATTTAATTGCTTCCCATTAGGGGGCACCTGACATCTGGGGCAAGAAAAACTGATGTAATGATGTCGGCTACATGTTTTATACCCCTGACGACCTGACGTCATGGAAGAAGGGACAGCATCCGACGCAGGACCCAAGATTTTGTTAATTAGGCCAACTGAGGGCTACTGCAAACAGATAACCCAAATGTAATGACTGCAACAGTGAATACACTCGAACATCTACATTTATGGTAAGTGTACACAACTGTACTTTCCCTCCCTCCCTCCATCCCCCTTGTTTTTTGGTGTGTTTTTTATGCCAGTGTGTGGACATATATTTCTTGTTGTTCCTAGCATTGTCTTTTCACGGCTCAGCCTCCCTCTGTCTGCTGGGGAAAGCTGTGAAGGGCTTTGATCCCAAACTTGTCTTTTAGTCAGCTGTACTTGAGCTACCTGACAGTTTGGGCACCTGGAAGATGCCAAAAACCTTTGGAAGATGACCAGCTCGTATATCCTTGGCAGGATCTAATCCATATAGGTAAGGCTACACACAGCAGTGTTATGGTAAATTTTACTTTCACAACTGTACTTTGTCCACCAAGAGATTCCTGGAAACTGGATCAAAGTTTTATTTTCCTGTCCATGACCAAAGGCCCTCAGGGTGGTTTTATCTGAAGCTATGTAGCACAAAACACAGCAAACCAAATTGGTACAAGTCAGCTTCCCTAGTCCTAGATCAGACAGTGCCTGTGTTCCTTTCTTAATCACAGGCTTCTACTTGTTTGACTGGCTCAGAATTGTATGTCTTTCCTAAAATCCAAACATCCAGCAATGACAATACCTTCTAAAAAGAGAAGGGTAGAACTCGCGATTGAGGATTCTGATTTCCCATGGCTCTGAAGCAGATGAACTGAAATATGTTGTTGGATCCCTCCTGCTGCTGTATATGACTTAGACACAGGAGACACCTTACTCTCTGCTTTGCCATCAGAGGGTTTCTTCCTCGGGTACACTTTTCATACAGTTTAAGAAAGCTAAGGAATACTCAGAGGCCCAACTTGGATTTAGGGCTTTCACAATCTGACTGAGCCTAGAGCACTTGCTGTTCCTCCAGTTATGGGTAGATTCACCAGTGCTTCTGTGGAGCCAGCCTCCCTCTCTCTTACTCCAAAGAAACTTGTCGTCTTCTGTAGAATCAGGGATTCTCACCTGTTCTTATATGAGAATTCTCTAGCTGATCCAGCTCTGGTGTCCCTGGATTCTGGCAAGGAGATCTACTGTGGCTTCATTCAGGAACCTTATTCCCAATAACAGGAAGAGTTGGATACTCAAGATTTGTGAAAAAGTTTCACACTTTTGTTCTGTCTTTGAGAGTATTATACTGCGAAACCCACATGTGTACCTTGTAGCAGTTCCTGCTGGAATAGATGAGGCCAAAGCAGAAGGAATAAAGACAAGGACCTGAAGTAGGAAATGTTTGTACTCTGTGACATCTCAGCTCAGGTAGCCAAGTATGCTAAGAAATGTGGTTATGATGCTATCTGGATACATTTTGTGGGGCATTTTTGACAGGGTCTGTTGTTTGGATACATGCCTGGTTGACACATCTGTTTCCAGACCAAGTAAAGGTGAAACTCTTTAATCCTGCTTTGGGCAATGATCTATTTTGGCTCCCATATGAAAGAGTATTCAAGAGACTGAAGGAAGGGAGCAGGACTGTGCAGTCACTCAAGCAGTTTTTCATGCCTGTGCTCCTAAATTCATCAGAAACTACCCAGCCAAATCTTGGCCATTAAACACAAAGCAAGAGGAAAATGAGACTGGCAAGGAGAAAAGGGGAAATTCAAAGTAAAATAGCAAGCTAGACAAAAGAAAAAGACCGGGGACCTCAGCTGTATGACTCCTATTGGGATCAGCTATGACTCAGATGCCCACCCCATCCACCCAGTGCTCCGTCCCTCTGAGACAGAGTTAAAGGGTGCTTAAACTTATTTTGTCAAAAAAATGAGAAATCATCACATTCTTTACTAAGATTGCAAGTTACAGTTAATAAAAATCCCAAACTTCAGAGGAATCCCTAGTTCCAAATAACCAGTTAGACCTTATTTCTGTGGTTTTAAAATAAGTGCAACTGTCAAGTGCCATAGAGAAAGTCCCTTTTGAGAAGGAAGGATAAGGTTTCTTGTTACAGACTTTCTAGTCCCGAGAAAGAAAGGCACATGAAGACCAGTTCTGGACCTATCACCAACATTCGTAATGTTAAGTCTTCAAACCTGTTACCCTTACTGGTCCCCAAGGTAGTTATAATCACCCTAGACCAAGAGGCATACCTTCACATCCCCATAACCATGTAGCACAAGCAAATTCTTAGGTTTGCAGCAAAGGAGACGTTTTTGGTTCACATCCTTGCCATTTGGTTTGCCTGCTGCATCCAGAGTCTGCACCAAATGGCTGGCTCCAGTGATCACTTTTTACAGGACAAAATGAATTACATTTACTTTTACTTGGATAGCTGCCTCATCCTAATGTTATCCTGGGAGTAGATCAGCAAGGCTTTTTGGCATTCACCTTGAATTATTTCAGGGATCTGGGTCTCACCATCAACAAGAACAAATTAAACCTAATTTCCTCAAGGAACTTAGTTTTCATGGGGGGGACACTTAGATACCATCTATCTCAGAGCCTTTTTCTTTGAGGACAAAGTCTGTCATCTGACTATATACGCCCAAAAGATATTGCAGCAAGAAGCATTGTCAATAAAGGAGTTCATCAGATTGTTCGGTTACATGGCATCCTTCAATTCTGATGGTGCCCTTAACCTGCTTACATGAGGAAGCATCAGTGGTACCTATGAAATGGATGGTGTCAGCACACTCAGTCCTTGGTGACCAACATTCCCACTCTTCTTTGTAAATGAAAGTAAATCTCTTGGTGAACTGAACAGTGTCATCTCAAGCAGGTGTTGCTCTTTAAAGCATCCAGCTGATTATGACTCTACCCACAGGTTTCACAGTTGTAGCCTGGAGGCCACTCTCAAAGTTCTAAAACATGGGATAGGAAGATGAAGAAAATATATAAATGTAAAAGTGATGATGGCTGTCATTCTGGCATTGAAGGCTTTCAACCCCATGCTCAAGGAATGAAGTTTTCCATGTTGGCTGATTGATTATTTATGTATGTATGTGTGAGCTCTTTGTTGACCTGGTTAGTCCCACTAGGCCAGCAGTCTCTTTTTAGAGGAGACCTGAGGTGGTACTTATACTGACTAGTGAAAATGTGGCCAGGGCACTATGGAACTTTTCTTACTCCTATCAAAAAAAAAAGGAAAAGTGACATGGGATGTGTTACATTCCCCTGAGCTACAACTAACTCAGTCAGATGCAACCTTGGTTTAATTTCTCATCTGAAGGTCCCCCTTAGCTACAACCAACTCAGTCAGATGCAACCTTGGTTTAATGTCTCATCTGAAGGAAAGCACACTTAGAAGTGCAACAGCCATTATGCTAAACTGCAGTACTGGTACTGGAAACTAAATCCAAACCCATTTTATGGAAATAGAAGCCACAGCCTTCTGATAGGTTCATAGCTATATACTAGGCTAAAGACCACCTGAGTCTTTATAAACCTAACCATGCAATCCTACCCATTTGTGTCCTTTTGTGTCATGAATGTTTATTAGGAGGGCAGTAGTCAGCACCTTTGTCTATTAATCTGGCTCTTAATGGTTCCTTCCTATTCCATTCCTTGTTTTAGCTAACAATTCCTTTCCATTTTTATCTTGTATTTCTACAGCTCATCTTTCAGGGGTACATTTAAAGTTGTAACAGTGCCATATTACAATTCCATGCTCCACGCAAGACTTAATTATGTATTTTTATCCTCCCTGCAATGTATCATTTTTAGTCTTCATACATTTTTCTTTCCTATTACAGGCAGGAAAATCAGACAATATAATTTTTAAATATACAGTAATATATGCAGTTATTTAAATCCTTAGCATCTAAAAATTTTCCAGCTAGCATGCTGAAGTAAGAATATTCCTGCTATAGTGCCAGTGCAAGACTGATGCTGTTCTGTACTTTGTATATAGTATGCACCAAGGCCTTTACACATACTACAGCCTGGAAGATTTAGTCATCTCAACTAATCAAGAATACCCAGATCACTGTTTTCTTTAACCATTCCTAGAAATTTAAAATAAAGTCTACCAGGTATCAACATAGCAAATTTAATTAAAATAACTACAATGGCAAAAAATATACATTAGCAGAAAAAAGTCTACACCATTTTAATAGCTTATTTATATGTACGTACATACATATTTGTGTTAACTAGGTAGGCGCACTGGTCCAAATAACTTTTTCGTGTGTCTTCTAAACCATGTCTCAAAACAGTAATAAGTACATGTTATTAGTTGATCAAGACCTTAAAATTGCATAGTTACAATGTAGTCAAACAGTCTCAGGGCCTATTTAGGTCAACAAGGAGTCTGCATCTAGATAAAACATGGCTTATAAGTCCAATTTCCCACCCATATGTCTAACATCTTCTTAAAATTTAGCTATAAAAGTAGTCCGCCTGACACTCACCGGTAAAATGTTTCACATTCTGGTACCTGTTATAATAATGAAACTTCTGCCGAGATGAATATTGGATTTTTGGAATTTCAATCAAAAAGGTGTTAACTCATGAAAAATACTGACTACTCAGAAAAGTGATTTCTAAGGCACTTCCTACAGCATATTTGTAACATTTAAAGATGTCTTCCATAAATAATCTATATGTAATTGAGTGCAACCCAAGTTTATGTAATCTGTATGAATAATTTGTGCCTTTATACCCAACATTTTTCCTAGCTTAAAGCTTTGCGCCCTTTCCACTTTTTTCCCCTATTACCATAAATACAGATAATGATGGATACACAGCATTTTCTCAGACTATTATTTTAAATAAAATAAGCCTGACATCTAGATACTTAAACATAGTGGTCCAACATATATCCTTGATGATGACTAAGCAACACTTCCTTAGGACTGTGTAAACACTAATCTCAATTTTAAAAGATTTGTCTGTCATTATACTCAAGTCCCAAATATATTTGATAATGGGCAATCCAATGTTTTTTTAGACACCTTTATTGAATTATCACTTGTGACACAGGCAAACTTACATTTATATAAAAGTAATCAAACTATATTAACAAGTTCACATTTACAAACCGTTACATCACATATATTGTTCTATACCACATAATCAAAGCAATATTACATACTTTTAAACCTCATCCCTCCTACAGAACTTTATTTCTTTATGTATTGTTCCCAAAAGTTCCATTTTTTTCTATGTAATTTACTCCATCATAATCACTACTTCAGGTATAGCTGGTTTAGACTTTGATTTTTATTTTCTAGTAATTCTTTTTTTTTTTTTGATAGCCACCGGAATTAAACTTAATAAGGCTTTACTATATCTGGAAAATTCAGACTCTGACTCTCAGCTCAAAAAAATAATTGCCTTAGTTACACTCATTTACTTGCGCAGTATTCCTGACAGAGTACTCTGTAGGGAATTTTAAAAGTCTGCCAACTCATTACACCCTGAGAACATATGTTCCCACATACCTCTTTCTTCCCTATTACACCTCCAATATTTGCCATTTACCTGAGGAAAAAATCTTTGGAATCTGTTTGGGATATAAAAGTTTCTATGCAAGTACTTCCAGGCAAAAATCCTAAATATTCTACATTTTGTTACATATTTGGGAGCCATACATATATCCTCCCATTGGTTATTTGTCTGTTTCTTATCTAATTTCTCTTAATCTTTTCAGACCACTTCTGATTGATTCCTGTAGTTAGTGTGCAACATTTTATATAGCCTACTAATTATCCCTTTTTAACATCAGCTTCTATTCTAGATTCAATTAAAAACTCAACCAGTGCAGGTCTTTCATTTAAGATTTCCCTGTCCCTTTCTCTTTGTCTATACTCTGAATTAATCCCTTATAGGAATGCAATCTCTACCCTGCAATCCAAATGTCTTTGTGGCCTGTCTTCCCATTCTATTTCCTTTCCCTTTCTCTCTTTGTTTATTTATTCCCACTGTATTCCTTTGCCAGCTTCCTTTGGTAAATTCCATCCCCCTCTTGCCTATTCTCTGTATCCCTAATTGCAATCATCCCTATTGGCAGAATCTCCTTTCTCCATTCCCATGTTGGCTTAGTTCTTAGTAAACTTTCACTTACTTTATGATTATAATATTATGACTGTTATCTTCCTCAAGGATCTGCATCAACAATCACACTCTTTCATTATGTCTTGAATTACCCTTCTGTTTCACCATCATCCCTTTCCACTTTGAATTGTAGCTTTCTGCATATATTATGTATAAGAATCTTAACCGTGTATCTGTAAAATATCCCTTTGAATCAGGTAACCCTAAACTTCCTTAATGTTCTTTGTGTTTCACTGTTGCAGTCGTCACTTGTGGGTTATCCCTGCTGGGTTGCCTTCTGCTGGCCCGAATACCAGAGTAAAGGATTTCCCTCCTGCATTGGCTAACTGGTGACTGAGGTTGACGTCAGGTTGTCAGGGCTATAAAATGAGGCAGCCGACGCCATTACATCAGTCTTTCTTGCCATGGAGCCCAAAACAGAAGCAGTTCGCGAGTTGCCAGAGTGAGGGAGCAACAGTCTAAAGCTAAGTGCCCCATTGGGGAACCTTTTCTTGCTTTTATCTGATGTCAAAGAAAGTCAGTAATTGTCTAAGATATGGAAAACAGGTCCCACACTGAGACTTCCAAACCCTGTGTGTCACCTGCCTAGGCCCAGACCATGACATCCCCGGATGTCGGTTATGTGCTCTGTTTAATGCTAAAACTGTTTGGAGAAGAGCTGAAATTGTACCTAGACACTTCAGCGAGACTATTTCTCACTGCAAAAAGGCGTTGGTCAGTCAGGCAGCCGTTGAATTGTCTAGAAAAAAGAAAGATGAGGAAAAGGATAGGCCTCAGAAAGTTAGGCCCACTGATGACTCTGGTCCAAAGTCAGTTAGCCTTCCACCCATTACAGTTGCTGAACTTAGTGAGTTGCCTTCGCAGCCCCTGATGCCAGCTGAGGAAGTGTTGCAGGCCTCTACTGAGACCTGTTTGGAAACTGGTACACCGCCAGGTCCATCATCTTCTGCTGGCATGTTGGCCTTCAGTCATGGGGTTGGGTCCGGAGCCGGTTTGTAGGCACCGGCTTCAGTAGAGACAGTACCAATGACTGATGCCAGGCAAAGATCGATGACCACGCCACTGGTTAGACTAACCTTGTATAAGGCCATTGAATCTACCAGGCCCAAGACTAAGACTACCTCTAAAAAGACCCCTTCCCAGGGACCCAGCCACCGATTCCCTTCCATCCATCCTGCCACACAGTCACAGCAACTGCTCAGACCAGCAGAAGATTTAATTACTCTGATTAGAGGAAGCCAGCCTACCCAAGCCACCCTAGCTAAAAGGAAGGGGGACACTTCCCCTGAGGCTGTTTCTGACCAGGAGTCAGACGAGTCTGAACTAGAGGAGTCTGATACTGAAGGCCAGCCTTTTGCAGCATTTGAGGACTGTACTGCTGATGACGTCATTCCTGCTGCCTCTCCACCTGAGGACCTCTCTTTCAGGGAAACTTTAAATTCCCTCAGGGAACATTTTCACTGGGAGGCACAAGTTTACCCTCAAAGAAAATTTTGAGGGAGTTCCTTGACCTGTCACGGCATAAACCTCTGGCTATTCCTCCTATCCTGGATGTGGTGGAAGATGTCTTTTTGGAATCTGCACTCACCCCAGACTCACTCCCCCCCTGCCCACAGGAAACCAGACCAATATTATAAGGTGCAAGACACCCACAAGTATATTTTTAAAAACCCTGCAGCTGACCCAGAGGTCATTACTCAGGGTCCTAAGGGGCTAGGGCTAGCTCCTCTAAAAACCCCATTCCAACTGATAAAGAGAGCAGAGCCTTAGACAGACTAGGAAAGAAGGTCTACCTTAGCCATTCGAGCTCTGAATTGTCAATTTCATATGCTGAAATATCATCAAAATGTACTGGAATTATTAAAACAGAAAATGTCCACCCTTCCAGACAACAGTACTACCAGAGAACTAGCGGATCTTATACTTTCTGGCTCCCAGGTAGTCAAGCATTCCGTGCATTTTGGGTTTGATGCCTTGGAAGCTTCTAGCAAGGCTGCATTTACTGGCTCTGTGTTCAGGAGGTATGCCTGGTTAAGGGAACAACCTTTGCCTGACCAGGTAAAGTCCAAGTTACTAGACGCCCCCCTGGATATGGACCAGCTGTTGGACTCAAAGCTGAGGAGTTCATTAAGAAAATGGAAGACAAGGCCAAGTCTATGCAAACTGTGAAGGATTTCTTGCAGGTACAACCTCCTAGGTTCAGTAGGAACTTCCACACAAAGTGTTGGTCCTTTCCTTCCCAAACAAAACCTGTCCAGAGGAAGGAGCACAGGGACAGTCCCTCTAGGCGCCAGTCACAAAGCCAACAGAGATCCAGACAATGGACCACTGCAACATCTAGGCAAGGGCGTTCTAAGCCCACTCCCTTCTCCAAGGGCTCATAATGATTCTCTTTCCTCTGCCCCACATCCCCCCATACAGACTAGGAAGAAGACTTTCCGTCTTCCTAGAGAATTGGCAGGCCATCACCTCAGATCTATGGGTCCTAAAAATTATCACCAACGGGTACTGATTCTCTTTCAAAGAGAACCCCAGTTATTCAGGCTTCCCAGATGTACCAGCAAATCAGAGGACAGAAGCAATCCTTCAGATCCAAAAGCTTTATGCCCAAGGCACCGTAGAACGTGAACCAAAGGAACAGGTAGGAAAAGGATTTTATTCCAGACTATTCTTGGTACACAGAAAGGAGGGCACCTGGCACCCTATTCTAGACCTATCCACTCTGAATCTATCTCTCTTGACCCCAAAATTCAAAATGCTGACCCTGCACAAGCTTTTGCCAATGCTGACACTACATGCTTGGCTAGTGACCCTGTTTCTGCTGGATACCTACCTCCATATCCCCATAAGGAAGTCCTGCAGGAGTTTCCTGCGCTTCAGAGCAGGGTCACAACACTTTTAGTTCTCTGCTCTGCCCTTTGGTTTATCTACTGCTCCCAGAGTCTTTACCAAGTGCCTGGCCCCTGTCATTGCCTTTTGCGGAAAGAAGGGCATTCAGATTTACCCCTACCTGGATGACTGCCTCATCCAGCAAGGCACCAAGGAAAGACTCCTGCAGGACCTCACCTTTGTTCAGACTCTCCTAGCCTCCCTGGGATTCAGTATCAACCGAGAGAAGTCCCAATTTCACCTCACAAGACACAGCAACGCAATTATCCTCGCTTCCTCTACTCTTACTATACTCAGCTGGTCCACAATACCCACCTCACAGCAAGGAAATTCCTGTAAACACTGGGGTTTAAGGCCTCCTGCATACTGTTGGTACCCCTAGCCAGACTGCACATGAGGAAACTACGATGGTACCTAAGGAACCTCTGGTGCCAACACTCACAGTCATTGGAGCACCAGCTGCCCCTGATTCCTTTCTTAAAGAAGAGCAATTATGATGGGCAGAGGCATGTACCCTGAACAAGGGTCTACCCTTCTTCACTCTCCCACAGGGCTAAACCATCACCATAGATACTTCAGCCACAGCCTGGGGTGCACACCAAGGAACAGTCAAGGCATATGGGAACAGGAGGTTCAGGGACTCCATATCAACCTAAAAGAAATGCTGGCAGTGCACAGGGCAATCCTAGCTTTCAAAGAACACCTGAGACCAGGAGTGCTCTTAATCAAGACAGACAACACAACAGTAATGTGGTACATCAGCAAACGGGGGCACTCACTCCTACCCCCTATGTCACTTAGCTATGCAAGTCTGGCAGTCAGCCTCAAATCTGGGACTGCATCTGATAGCTCAGTATATCCCAGGGAAACAGAACACCCTGGCAGACCAGTTAAGCAGTTGCCTCCTAGATCCCCACGAGTGACATCTGCACAGGGGGGACTTTTCTTCTCAGCATCAGCCAAAACTGGGGGAACCCAGACATAGACCTTTACTCAACCTCAGAATACTCCAATTCTCCAGTCGGTACCACCTTCGGTACGATACTCTTGATCATCTATCAGCCTGTCAGATCTGGACATGGAATGTGTGGTACAGAAGCTGTTATCGGCACCGGCATTAGCCAAAATGTTATTGGCTTCGACCCAGATGGCTTCAGAGCCGAAGACCATTGCACCGACTCTAACTATTCCTCCTCCAAGCCATGCTGGGCCTTCAGAGCCGGAAGAGGCAGACCTGATGTTAGTGGAACCCTCTGAGCCAATGCTTGCTGCAGTGTCTTTGGCTCTGTGTACTCTGACATCCTCTGTACCTATCGAGGACTCTAGGAGCCGACACTCTCTGTTTGGGTCTGGGGAGGACAGTCAGACTGACTTCTTGGTTCCGACTTTGCCTCTCGGGGCCTCGGCTCGATGAGCTCGACTCCTACCTCGAGCTCGGAGCCCACTGTCCCGGTGCCAGGGGTGTTGACTGTTTCTTCTGATCTGTCGGCTCCCTCTCATCGGAGCAGAGGTGCTTTTGATGCCATGAGGAGAGTCATATCTCCTAGGACATCCTCGACCTTGGGTCTGCCTTCCTCCTCCCCTAGACTGCCTGTGTCTGCTTCTGCATTGCACATCCTCACCAAGCATAGAGACCCAGAGCCACAGGAAGCCCCATTGGGTGGCCCCCGCTCTTCCGAGACCTCACCAGAAGCACCCACTGATGAGATTCCTAGGAAGAGATTGTGTAAGAGGAAACACCTAGGCTCCCCACAGGAGTCTGTAACATCGGATACTGACTTAGATGAGTCAGAAGGGTCCACACGGTACCCCTCTGAGGATATCTCCTTCACGGAGATACTTGAGATCCTTAGGCAGAGGGGTGACTGGCAGTCCAAAATCCCTACTGAGGATGAGTCAGTTCTCCTGAAGGCTTTTGGGTCTCAGCTCTCCATCTCCTGAGTGACTCCGCCCTTCGATGAGCTGATTCAGCTGGTCTCACGAAGGGCACGTGAGTGTATGGATACCATGGAGCATGTCCCTAGGAGGCCTAATAAATTTATTTCTGCCCCCCTTGACAAATCATTTTTGACAAAAGGTATTCTAGTTGATGCCACGGTGGTGACAGCAGCCACCAAAAAGGAAATGTCTGAGACTTCCTCGTCTATCCATCCTCCTAACAGAGACTGTAGGATTATGGATAGATATGGGAAGCACATGTTTAGTTCAGTGACCTTTACTCTCTGTTCACTGAACTATTCAACCTATTTTACTAGGATGCAAAGAGGTCTGCTTAAGAAGTTGGGAGATACTGTTCAGGTTACAGTAGCTGCAGGAGCTTCCGACAAAGTTGCTTCCTAGCTTGCTACCCAAAATTCTATTGTCATCTCATCCATACGTCTCATATCTTATGCAACTGATGGAACGAGTAGGGGAGTGGCTACAGGAGTTGCTCTTAGGAGACATTCCTGGGTGCGCTTGTGTTCCTTCGCGGAGCCCTTCAAGTCACCCTTCGTGAACACTCCCTTTAATGGCTCGTCCCTTTTTGGTCCTAAAGTGAAGGAAACCTTAACCAGGTGTGAACAGGACAGAAAGACTGTCTGCCATCGGGGTCTGTTTTTCCACCCCTACCCGACCCTACCCTAAAGGTCAAAGGGGAGGAAAAATGTGGTTCCGAAAAGTCCACGGAGCCTTTCAGGACACACGTGGTGAACCCCCCTCCAGGGGCAGAAAAGGGGGCAATAATAGAAGATGCCAGCCTCGCGGCAGAGGGGGACTGCAACACCAGGGTGACAGAGATCACTTCTCTGGGAAACCCTACCAGCGCTCCTGAAAGGAAGCCCGACTGTCCTGCTCTGGATGCAGTCGAGGGTTGCTTATCTTTGTACCAAGATGCCTGGCTCAAAATAACAAAAGACAGCTGGGTACAAAGTATCATTTCCAGAGGGTACGTCATTCCATTTGCCACCCCCCACCCAATCATAAGAAAAATCCTGAAAGTTCCACCCAGTTACAGGGAACAGGCAACAATAGAGGTCCAAACGTTGCTAAGAAAGAGTCATCCAACCAGTCCTAGCAGACCAGACAGGATCCGGAACTTACTCAAGATTTTTTTTGGTTGCAAGGAAGATGCGGGACTGGAGACCCATATTGGACCTCAGCAGACTGAACAAATATGTAAAGTTTCAGATGGTCACGATTCAGTCTATACTTCCCTTCTTAGGGAAAGACAATTGGATGTGCTTGATAGATCTCAAGGATGCGTACTACCGCATAAAAATGGCCAGATGATCCAGGGATCACCTGTACTTCCGGCTGGGAGCCAATCATTACCAGTTTTGAGCCCTGCCCTTTGGTCTCACTACAGCCCCCAGAGTGTTCACCAAATGCATGGCAGTGGTCACGGCTCACCTGAGGCATCTAGGATTCCAGGTGTTTCCGTAACTAGGCGATTGGCTCCTTACTGCCACCACCAGGCATCAACTCATTCAGGCCAGGGAGTCCACTCTGTCGCTCTACAATCATCTGGGCATTACAATCAACTCAGAAAAATCTACCTTGTCGCCATCGCAGCATATCATTTTTATCATGGCAGAGTTGGACACTACCACCACACTAAGACTTCCAATAGAAAAAGATTCTCTTCTTCGTCAACATGTCAGCATCCTCATATCAAAAGACAAAGCACCAGCACTGGAAGTTCTGAAAGTATTAGGCATGATGGCAGCAACATTTCTGGCCATACCACTAGCTTGTATGCACATGCGGATACTACAATGGCTGTTGTTCACTCAATGGTCTTACCAGGAGCTCCCCATGACTCACACTAAAATGATCACAAATTCTTGCAAGAAAGACCTTCAGTGGTGGTTGACCTCACTTCATGTCACGATAGGATGTCCATTTGTGCTTCCCCCTCCAGCAGCCACAGTGACCACGGATGCTTCCCTGATAGAGTGTGGGGGGGGGGCATTTTCAGGGAAAGACTGCCCAAGGCACATGGACCGATCAAGAGACACATCTGCATATCAATGTCCTGAAGATAAGAGCAATACTTTTGGCATTGCAATACTTTCAGGACTCTCTTCCTCTGGGTACGATTGCGATTCAGACAGACAACATGTCGGTGGTCTGGTATTTGAACAAACAAGGAGGAACCAGGTCTTACCCTCTTTGTCGCGAGGCTTTCAGAGTTAGGCAGTGGGCTGTTTCCACCCAGCACTTTCTGTTGGCAGTGCATATCCCAGGGAGATCCAACATGATAGCAGACAAACTGAGCAGGGCAATCTTGTTGCCCTATGAGTGGTCCCTCAAGAAAGAAATAGTGGACAGGATATTCCGCAGGTGGGGCCAGCCTTGCTGCGACTTTTTTGCCAGTCACATCAACACGAAATGCAGAAGCCACTTTGCCATGATTCCCCCTCCGGGAGAAGCCTCAAGGGATGCAGTCGTAAACGATTGGCCTCCGGGTCTCCTCTATGCTTTTCCACCAACCCCGTTGATAACTAAGGTTCTGCAGAAAGCAAAAACTCTGGGAAGGACCATCATTCTAATAGCCCCTCATTGGCCTTGTCAGATTTGGTTCCCCTTCCTTCAACTTCATCTTTTGGAGGATCCTTGGATTTTGGACCCAGTTCCAGACCTTCTGACGCACCCGGTGGGGGATCTTCATCCCTCTCTGCAGTCCGTGAAGCTCACAGCTTGGCTGCTCCAATTCCCATCATAGCCAGGTTCCATAACCTTTCCAATGAGACAAAACAGATCCTTTTGTCTTCTCATAAATCCTCTACTAGGAAGCTATACCTTAGCAAATGGAAAAAAAAATTCTATATGGGCATCTAAAAATAATATTGATCCTTACCAATCCCCTATGACCTCCATCTTAGAGTTCTTGACTATGATCTTTAAGAAAGGAGCTGCAGCAGCAGCAACAGTTTGGGTTCAATTGGCTGCTATTTCTAATTTCCTTTTTGGATTTGAAGGATTGAATATCATGTCAAATAAGTTATCCAAAGCTTTTCTCAAAGGGACTTTTCATATTAGACCACCTCTTAAATCTCCCTGTTCTCCATGGAATCTAAACTTTATGCTTTTTTACATAATTCTTCCCCCTTTTGAACCAGCTTCTTCTTGTGATCTCAGATTTTTTTCTTGGAAGACCATCTTTCTGGTAGCTATTACTTCTGCCTACAGAGTGTCAGAGCTTCAGACTTTATCCATCAAGCCTCACTATTTGATATTCCATGCTGACAGAGTATCACTTAGAACAAATCTCTCATTCTTGCCTAAAGTTTGCACTGAAACCAATCTCAACCAAGTTATTGATTTGCCAGTCTTCTTCCCCTATCATTCTAACAATTTCGAGTATATGCTGCACACACTTGATGTTCACAGACAGCTCAGATTTTATTTGGATAGAACAAAAGATTTCAGGAAATCAGACCAGCTTTTTGTTTCATTTTCAGACTCCAGGAAGGGGAGACCAGTGGCTAAAACAACTCTGTCTAAATGGTTATCTGATTGTATCACCTTTGCCTATTCAGCTGCCAATATGCCTTTGCAAAATAAGATTAAAGCTCACACAACCAGAGCAGTTTCTACATCATCTTCCTTTTCTGCCAGACTTCTCATTGATAACATTTGTGCAGCAGCCACTTGGTCAAAACCTCATACCTTTATCACTCATTACAAAGTTGACAAGGCCTCCAAGAACAGGACCTCCTTTGGATCCACGGTCCTGAGAAATATACTCCTGTGAGCCACCCGAGATTGATGGTGCTTGGGACGCTACCCATCAATAAAGATTGAACGGCAAGATTGAACAACTTCACATAAAGAAGTTGTGTACTTACCATAACGTTCCATGTGAGTTATTCATCTCTCCTTCATTCTTGTGTCCCTCCCGGGCTGATAGATGACTGAAATGTTGGATCCATCCTGGTTACTCAATCCTTCTATTCCTTTCTCTGGGAGTGAAAGAATGACCTATGGTATTGGCATACGCAGCAAACAAGATCTGAGGTAATTCACAGGTGCATCGTGGGATAGAGACTTGGCCTTGAGCTATTTAAAGACCTCAAGCTTTGCAATTGGCTCGGCTTTGAACCCATCGGTAAAGAATGAAGGTGAGATGACCAACTCACATGGAACGTTATGGTAAGTACAAAACTTCTTTTTTTCTTGGTGCTGAAGTTTTTCTCCTTTAAAGTTTGCTTTTGCACATTTATCAAGATCAAATGACATGAAAATGTTTTGACTACTTGCAGTTGTACTTTCATTTCCTCATCTGATGGCAATAGAACAAAAGGGTAATAAAAGAAAGGCATTTGGAACAAAGGATCATTTGTTGCTAAATAGTCATAATGGAGAACTGTAAAAAGGGCACTCTCCCCAGCTGGGAGAGTTTCTCTATGATACCTGAATGGGGGATTGTGTCAAAGGCCTTGGCTAAATCATGATAGGTGGTATGTACTTTTTTGCTGTCATCCAGGGCTTTGGTGGCATTCTCAAAGAAGTCTACCAGGTTTAATAAGCAACATCTACCCTTGACAAAACCAAACAGGGGTCAGGTCAAGAGTATGAAGGTAACCTATGTCCTTGTCGATAAGGTCCATGATGATTCTTTCTATGGCCTTGCAGATAAAGCTGGTTAGGCTTATGGGTCATAGTTCTCAAGGTCAATTGATGGACCCCCTTTTGAGCAATGGGATTACTGTTGCTGTTCTCCACACTGCTGGGACAAAGCCAGTTCTCAGGCTGTGGTTAAAGAGAGTGCTGAGTGGTTCAATTAGGTCCTGTTTTAGACTGTTTAGTAAGTAGCCTGGGATAATGTCTTGTCCCAAAGAGGCCGTGTTTTTGGCCTTGGAGAGTGCTTTTATGAGCTGTTCTTTGGAGATATTTGGTATTGGACTGGTGTTGGATATGCTTTGGGGTGTATCAGGTGGGGGCATGGGGGAGATGTTATTGTCAAATCTGTCAGCTAGCAAGTTGGCAGTTTCCTCAGGTTCAGTGTGAGTGATACCTTCCACTGTAAGTTCACCACACAGCTGGGCAATTCCCTCTTATGTTAGGGACATAGCTGAAGAATGCTTTATGTTTGTCTTTAGCAAGGGATGCTAATTTAGACTCATAGCCAGCCTTAAAGGACTTAACAAGATATCTGATTTCCTTGTTCAAGCTATGGAGGGTATTCTTCCTTTGTTGAATTAGTTCCCGCCTTTTTTTAGGTAACAGTTTTTTTCTTTTGTTGTA
This sequence comes from Protopterus annectens, assembly GCF_019279795.1. Taxonomy (NCBI): domain Eukaryota; kingdom Metazoa; phylum Chordata; order Ceratodontiformes; family Protopteridae; genus Protopterus; species Protopterus annectens. Next base: position 1,814,038,041 of record NC_056737.1, on the reverse strand, counting down.
TAACTTATTTATACTTACACTCCACCAGGTGGCTTGTTTTTTCGGGAAGACCTGGCTTTGTTCCTGTTAGATATAACTGAGTCAATATATTTGTTTATGTGGCTATATTGGGCAGTTGTGTATTCCTCTGCATAGGAATTATTGATGTCCGTCTATTCATATGCTGTAGTATTCATCCCATAAGGGAGTCCACCTCCAGCTGACTCGTACGTCCAGCCAGTATCCAAAAGCCTTCATGCTACTGCGAGGTACGTGCTATGCTGCAACACATCACTCGTATGTTCGCCATAAAGAGACGTCTAGTATAAAGCGGACTTCAGAACACCCCTACCTCAAAACTTTTCTGCCGCCTGTCTGATTGCCTGCTGCAGACTTTCGCACACCAGAACTGCTGTGTTCCAGTTTTCAGATAAGTCCCTGTTGTAGTTTTTTCTTATTAAAATTGTTTGCTGGGTTCATGTCAGCTAGGAAGGGCAAGTGTCAGTGTGGAAAGCAAATTCCACATAAAGATGCCCATGACCTTTGCCTCTTTTGTTTACATCCAGACCATGGCCACAACAAGTGTCCTATTTTGTAAATCTTTTGTCCATAAGGAGTTGGCTAGCTTCTCTTAAATTATATCTAGGAAACAAGTGACTTAAGCAGCTAACGAGTGAAATGGATGTGGCATTGGGCCGTTCGAATGAGCCTGCATCGAGAAACGCCATAAAATCATGGCCTGAACCTTTGCACCTTCTCTTCCGGTCCTTGCTCCCAAGGCCGGTGTAGGCCCAGAGACCATGCCGGAGATAAGGGACGTACCTTTGGTGGATACCACATTGGAGGCCCCAAAGGAGTCTGCTGGCATGTCCGTGAGGGAAGGACAGATGTCCGATCGGGGTGACAAGGGGGAACCCAGCCTCTTTATATCTGAAGGCCCTCGTGGTGTCGCACAGATCACAATGCATTAAGTTGTACTTTTGGATATAGTTGAATGTAGGACAACGTCTGGTCCATCCACATTCCATTGTATGGAAGCCCCTGAGAAGAAAAAGGCAAGGACTAAGCATGTGTCTCCTGCTACCCCTCAACTGGCCCCTGACTGGGAAGCCTTTTCTCAAAGTCTGTTCAATGCCTTTATGGCCCTTTATCAACCCCCTCCTTCTTCTGTTTCTTTGCAGCCTTTTTCCCCTACCACATCCTTAAAAGGATGACTGTGGACACTTTCTCAGAGGAGGAGGAGGATTCTTCTGGAGAGGAGTCACTAGCCTCCTCCACTCAGTTGGCCTCTTCCGTAGGGTATGCCTCCCCAGATAAGGAATCCAATGGTACAGATTCCCGTGGGGAGGACATATTTTTTGGAGACTATCCTTAAGATGTAGGAATTTTTTAAAGTGGGACTGCTGGCAGGTCTCGGAGATTCAGAAGAGGTATTACGACCTCTTGCAGATCGGCTTCCCTCCTCCTTCTGCCATCCCTCTAGTCCTGCCAGTCTTTCTGGATGTTTTCTCAGCAGCCTCCAAATGTCCAGACTCCCAGCCTCCTGCCCCTAAGTGTCCATACAGGTTCTATAAAGTTCCTGAGGATTCCAAGTTCGTGTTCAAGGTTCCTGCTGCTGGTCCAGCTACCATCTCTGTTTCCATACTTGAGAAACAACAATGGGACAATCACGGCAAAGCACATATATTTAATAAACAATAAGCAATAAACAGATAAGCGCTTTTGGAAATGCCTCCTTCATCAGATCAATACAAAAATGTAAAATCAGTCTGCATATAAATACACTTGAAAAAACAATTACATTAATTAAAACCTTTAATCAGTTGACATTTTCTAGCCTTTAAAAACACAACTCAAAGCAGTGAAAGCAAGGAGGCACAAACAAGTGTACGTTGAGCGCTTTTCGTTTATGGATTACACAAACTTCATCAGACCCTAGCCTTTATTAGGAAACCTTCTATGTCATCAACTTCATCTGATAGTAAGAAGGGACCCAGTAAGCTAGCCTCTTCTAAGTCTGCTTCTTCTACCCCTGCCTCTAAACAGTCCTTTCAGTCCCAACTCAAACCAGGTAGTCTTTGACTGTCAGCCCCCGGGGCCATCCACCCCCTTGTCTCATCATCTCAGTCAGTCCCTTGCTGCGTGGAAGCTGATTACTCGGAACTCTTGTGTTCTGTCCATTATCAAAACAGGATACTTTGTGGTTTGGGAAAAATTTCCCTCATTTAGAGGAATTCCACCCCACCCCCAAAGACCAGCTAAGTTTCTTTCCTCATCATGGACCTGATTTCTCGGGGAACTATCAAAGAGGTTCCCACTTCCCAACAAGGGAAAGGGTTTTACTCCAGGATGTTTCTGGTTCCCAGGAAGGATGGCCCCTGGAGACCCATCCTGGACCTTTCCATCTGAACACCTTTCTTTCTTAAAGTCCCTTCATTCCATATTTTTCCTTCCCTCATATCCCTAATTCTCCCACAGGGGTTCATGGTGTCTCTGGATATAAAAGATGCCTACCTTCACATTCCCATCCACCCAGTGTTCAGGAAGTTTTTACGTTTTTCTGTAGCTCCCTGGCATTTTCAGTTTTGTGTGTTGCCCTTTATCTGTCTACAGCATCAAGGGTTTTTACAAAGTGCTTAGCCCCTGTTATAGCTTTCTGCAGAACACAGGGAATTCATATTTTCCCTTACCTTGATGACCTTCTGATTCAAGCTCAGTCCCCACAATCTCTTCAAGAAAACATTTCCTTCACTATTGCCCTTCTACAGAGTCTAGGGTTCACCATAAATTTCCAGAAATCTTCTCTCATCTCTTCACAGGACCACATTTTTGGGGATTGCAAGATGTAGACAGACAAAATGCTAGCCTCTCTTCCAGGAGAGAAAGGTTTGTATCTGACTTTGTAGTTTGAGCATTCTTCCCCTCCAGTCCTTGACACCCAGGGACTTTCTTTGCCTCTTAGGATACATGGCATCCACTATCCCCGTGATACCCTTTGCAAGACTACACATGAGGGAGTTGCAATGGTACCTAAGAACAGTGTGGATGCAACACTTACATCCCTTAGAGTTTCTGATTTCACTCTTACCCTGCTTAAAAATGGAACTAGAATGGTGGATCCTCCAAGTTAACAGAAACCTGGGCCTACCACTGCCAACCACCCCTTCCTTCTCAAAAGTTATTCACAGACACCTCAGACACAGGTTGGGGTGCAACTCTCCAAGCCTGGAGAGTCACAGATGTTTGCTCTCCCAAGCAGGCCAAAGAACATATAAATGTGAAGGAGATGAGGACTTTAATTCTGGCACTACAAATTTTCATGAACAGCCTTGCTCCAGGAGTGCTGAGGTGGTTTGCAGACAATACCACAGCTCTTTGGTACATCAACAAGCAGGGGCGAACAAAGTCCTGCATTCTGTGCCGACTAGCCCTACTTACCTGGGAATTAGCCTTACAGTGCCAAATTTCCTTACAAGCAGTTTATCTCCCTTAAGCCCAGAATACAGTGGCAGACTCTTTAAGCAAGTCCATGACCCAATCCCATGAGCGGATGTTGCACAGGCATGTGTTTCTGGACCTAATCCATCATTGGTGTACGCCTCAGATAGGTCTGTTTGCCTCCCCCACGAACAGACAACTTCCAAAATGTTGTGCCGTAGTCCCACATCCTCTGGTCTGGAAGGTGTACTCACTGTCTTTCTTCTGGAGGGGGATGTTTCTGTATGCATTCCCCCCTTGCCTCTGTTACAGAAGGTCCTACTGAATATTCAACAGGATCAACCAAAAATCTTGTTGGTGACTCCCTTTTGGCCAAGGCAGCACTGGTTCCCCTTTCTCCTGCACCTAGCCTAGAGCAGTCACCACAAGTTACCCCATATGATGGATTTACTCACACAGGACAAGGGAACCCTAGTACATCCATAACTGTCAACTGTTAATCTGACGTAGTAGGTAATAGGTTTTAATCCCTTTGAGACACCTTTTTTCTGAGGATATGCTAAAAGTTCTGCAGGAGGCCAGAAAACCCACAACTTGGAAATGCTACATTCCAAATGGAAAAGGTTTTCATCTGGTGTCATAAAAAGGACCTGCAACCACTATCAGTTGATGTCCCAATGGTTTTGCCTTATATGTGTGAATTGACGAAGGATGGGTTGTCCTATTCCTTGGTGAATGCTCACCTTTCAGCCATCTCTGTTTGTCTGCCTATGACTCCACCTTTGGCCTCTAGGTTAGAGGTAAAACTATTCCTTAAAGACATCCTTCATATCAGACCTCCAAGGAAACCAATACCCCCTCCTTGGGATCTCAGCTTTGTGCTGGAGAAGCTTACACTGCCACCATTTGAACTAGCAAGCTCCTCTTCCCTGCAACATTGTATTTGGAAAACATCTTGTCAGTGGCAATTATTTCTGCCAGAAGGGTTTCAGAGTTACAGGCCCTGATGTCTACTCTCCCTTCACTGTCTTCCACAAAGATAGGGTTTCCCTGCATACAAACCCTACCTTTATGCCTAAAGTGGTAAATGAGTTAGCTTTAAATCAGTCCATTAACTTTTCTACCTTTTTTCCCTCACCCCAGTGTCCCAGTGAGAGAATCTTGCACACCTTGGATGTGCACAGACAACTCGGATACTATGACAAAACCAAGCATATTCGCAAGTCAGACTGCCTGTTTTTCTCTTACCACCCAAGAGCTCTGGGTAAGTCAATTTCCAAGCAAGCCATTTCCTTTTTGTTATTTGTCAAGTGAAAGACACCTGCTTCCCCAGTCAAAGCCCATTCCACCAGAGCAGTGTACTCCTCGGGGGCACTTCTTAGAGGTTTGGACATTGGCTCCATTCTGGAGGCAGCCACATGGTCCTCTGTCCATACTTTCACTTAGCACTACAAGCTTGACACCATATCTAAGTCCAGAGCTGGGTTTGCAAGAGCAATCATACATGGATTTATTAAGAAAGCATTGACTATTCCTTCCCCCAACCTGTCCCTAGCTTGAGCTTTGGCATTCTCCCTTATGTGATGAATACTGCAGTATATGAATAGAAAGACAGAATAGTTGTGTAAAATCTTACCATAACTATATCTGTCCTTTTCTTCTGTATGTTGTTGCAGTATTGTGTTTCCTACCCTGCCTTCCCCCTGATGCTTGCCTAATTTCCTGGTGATATGCTTCCCAACCAGAATCTCAGGCTGGTGCTGGGCGGCTTACAGCTCTGAGGTAGGTGCGTGCTGACGTCCGTATTATACTCAATGTCTCTTTATGGCCGATGTAAGAGTAATGTGTTACAGCATAGCACATACCTCTCAGTAGCATGAAGGCTTTTGGATACTAGCCGGATGTACGAGTAGCCGGAGGCAGACTCCCTTTTGTGATGAATACTGCAGAAGATAGAAGAGAAGAACATCTATGCTTATGGTAAGATTTTACACAACTATTTTTGATCTATGTTGGCAGGGGCTTTGAAACTTTGTATACCATTGCTTAGTAGGCAGTAGTTTGTTTTGGAGAAATTTTTCAGATGTTCTTCATTCCACATTGCTGCAGTCCTAACCATTGGGTAGTCCGCTGTCCAGTCGGCCCGAATACCAAAGTATATGGCTGACGTCGGTCAAGGCGCATTAGACTGACGTCAGTACGTCAGGGTACTAATGCGCATGACCGACGCCATATCTTCAGTCTTTTTTGCCGCATGGTCCGATGCAGAAGCAGTTCTTGCGAGTGCAGGTTGGCGTTCTGAAATATTTCCGAAGTCGGAGTTTCAGACCGAATCAAAGTTGGCTAAGTACCCCGTTGGGGAGCATTTTGGTTTTTTCTTGCCTCAGTATTTAACTGGATGTCAGAAAAAGTGAATAACTGTATTTCTTGTGGGAAACAGATACCTCATAGGGATTACCATACTCTGTGTATACCTTGTTTAGGGCCTGAGCACGACGTTGTTGGTTGCCGCCTTGTGCTAGATTTAATAAACGCACTATTAAGAGAAGGTTAGACTGTGCCAGGTTAGTGTTTGGGAAGCGTTGTAATTATAAAATGCCGCCGGTTGCTCCGGCGCCCGCTTCCTAAGAAGCGCAAAGACAAAACAGCGAAGCCTAGGGTTGATGAACTGGCAGTCCCGGACGTCGGTTCTTTAGAAGGCTCTGTGGAGCCAGAGGTTTTGCCAGGAGTTTCTTTGGAGTCTCAGGCAGAGACTTTATTGTTACAGGATGTGCCCTCTCAGGAGGTAGGCCAGGCTGAGGGGGCTTCTCAGGTAACTGTTCTTCCCTCTGTTCCCAAGATAGTTAGAGCTTCTCCTACTGTTGCCAAAACTTCTTTCAGAGGTAGGCCAAGTTCAGCTACAGTGGGGGTTTCACCTAGCACTTCAGGTTCTGTGCCTAAGAAACATATGCTTAAAATGGCAGAAGATTTAATTACTATGATTAGAGGCTCTATGCCCCCTCCTGATAAGAGGCCTAGGGTGGAACCTGAGTTTGAGAGTTTGGAACAGTATTCAGAGGCTTCTGAGTCTTCTGCGGAAGACTTACAGGACTTTCCTCCTTATTCTGATTCTGATGTGGATGATTCCACACCTACAGCTTCTCCTCCTGAGGATTTCTCATTTTCAGAGACTCTGCATTCCATGAGGGAACACTTTAAATGGGAAGGCCAAGATTACTCTGATTCCAGGAAAAGGCTTAGGGAATTCTTATTTTTACCACAACGTAGGCCCTTAGCTATACCTCCTGTGTTGAATGTGGTGGAAGATGTTTTTGCAGAGGCTTCCCTGAACCCTGACTCTTTGCCTCCTGCTCCTGTTAAACCTGATAGGTACTATAGGGTGCCCGAAGCTCATAAGTATTTGTTTAAGAGTCCTAGGGCGGACGGGGAAAGAAAGTGTATACTTCTTCCACTCTAGCCATGAGAGCGTTGAATTGTCAGTTTCACATGCTAAAATATCAAAATTATCTCCTTTCACAATTGAAATCTAAGGTGGATGCTTTGGCGGAAGGTATAGAGTGTAAAGAGTTGCTGGATTTACTTCATGTGTCTGAACAAGTGGGTAAGCATTCTTTGCAATGTGGTTTTGATGCTGTGCAGGCCTCCTCGAGGGTGGCTGCCACTAGTTCTGTTCTTCGCAGGCATGCCTGGTTGAGGGATCAGAATTTAGCTGAGCATGTTAAGACAAGGATTTTGGATGCTCCTTTACAGTCTGATGTGTTGTTTGGTTCGCCTGTGGAAGCAGTCCTGAAGAAAATGGAGGACAAAGCTAAGTCTATGCAAACTGTTAAAGATTTTTTGCAGGTGCAGCCACCAAAGTTTAGTAGAAATTGGCCTACTAAGGGATGGACATATCCTGCTTATGATTCCCAGTCTAGGGGTAGGTCTAGACGCGGTAGGGGCAGAGCTCAAGGTTCTTTTAGGCCTAGAACAGGGAGTTCACCTGCTCAGACTTCTGGTGGGGGCAGGGGTCAGTCCTTTCGTAAACAGACCCAATGACCTGCTTTTTCAGCTGCCAGTAGATTCTCGTCTGGCAGCTCCTTTGGGAGGAAGACTGTCTCTTTTCAAAGAAAATTGGGATTTAATTACTCAAGACAGATGGGTGTTGGATATCATTCACCACGGTTACAGGTTTTATTTCCATACATTGCCACCTTTCAAAGGCATGCCAGACGTTCCTCCTACACAAAGGAAAGAGGCTCACAAGCAAATTTCTCTGTTACTCCAAATAGGGGCCATTCAGCCAGTCCCTGTATCGGAAAGGGGCCTAGGATTTTATTCTCGCCTGTTCCTAGTACCAAAGAAGGGGAACACGTGGAGACCAATTTTGGATTTATCTATCCTCAACACTTATCTGGACATTCCCAAGTTCAAGATGTTGACGTTACAACAGCTTTTACCTCTGCTGGGCAAAGACCACTGGATGGTAACTTTAGATCTCAAGGAAGCTTACCTTCATGTGCCTATAAGACTAAGTTGCAGGAAGTATCTGCGTTTTCGAGCTGGAAATTCTCATTATCAGTTCTCTGCATTGCCCTTTGGCTTATCTACTGCCCAGAGTATTCACAAAGGTTCTGGCTCCAGTGATAGCTTACTTCAGACTAAAAGGAATTCAAATCTATCCTTACTTGGACGACTGCCTGATTCTGGCTCAAGAAAAGGAAGACCTTCTACAGCATCTGGAATATGTTATAGCAGTGCTAAGATGCCTAGGGTATTCTGTGAACGAAATAAAGTCCAGTCTAGTACCCTCTCAAGACATGTGCTTTCTGGGTGTGAGACTGAATACAGCAGCCCAGATGGCCTTTTAACCCCGGACAAACAACAGAGTCTATCCCTTTACTTTCATCAACTATCTCATCAGTCCGTGCTGACTGCAAGGACAGTCCTTCAAGCATTAGGGTTCATGGCATCTTGTATTCTGGTGCTTCCCAATGCCAAACTGCATATGAGGAAGCTGCAATGGTATCTCAAAATGTATGGACACAGCACTGCCAGGATTTGGACGCTGTCATTCAAATAATACCTTGCATTCAAAAGGAGTTTTGTGGTGGGCTCAGGAATGTCACCTAAACAAGGGACTCTCTGTGACCCGGCCAGAGGCGAGTCAGATTCTAACGACAGATGCCTCAGACATTGCTTGGGGAGCTCATCTAAATGGAAAGTGGATACAAGACAAGTGGCCTGCCAGACTACAGCATCTACATATCAACATGAAAGAGATGTTAGCAGTCCAGTTTGCATTAATGGCTTTCAAGGAGTTACTTCTTCCAGGGCAGGTGTTGATTCTAACAGACAACACAACTGTCATGTGGTACATCAACAAACAAGGGGAACACATTCTTACCCATTGTGCAGGCAAGCAATGATTTTATGGGAGACTGCGCTCAGCTTGCAACTAACTCTTCAGGCAAGGTTTCTGCCGGGAGCACAGAACTCCTTAGCAGATGTGTTAAGCAGACAAATCATGGATCCCCACGAGTGGAAACTGGATCTTCATGTATTTCAAAGGTTGACAGTGTCCTGGGGAACTCCAGACATAGATCTGTTCGCTTCTCCACTAAACCACCAGCTGCCAAAGTTTTGCACAAAGAGGTTACATCACACAGCTTGGAAAGTGGATGCTCTTTCTTTCAGTTGGAAAAATCTTCATGTGTATGCGTTTCCACCTCTGCCTCTTCTTCCAAAGGTGCTTCTAAAGGTCAGACAAGACAAGCCAAGGATGATTTTAATAGCTCCAGATTGGCCTCGGCAGCACTGGTACCCATTACTGAGGAGTCTAGTAAAGAAGCCTCCATGGCCTTTACCTTTGATTCCACACCTTTTGTCTCAGAGAGAAGGCCACCTGCTCAATGTCAAGCTTCGTTCTCTTCATCTAACAGCATGGCATATTCTGTTTTGAGAGACAGCCGGTCTCAACTTCCTCAACAAGTTTTAAATGTGATTATGGAAGCTAGAAGACCTAGTACACGGAAAGTGTATGCAGAAAAATGGAAGAGATTTTTATTTTGGAGTGCAGCAAGGAATTTGGAGATTTCTGAGCCTAATTTGAGTGTGGCTCTTCAATATCTTACTGAGTTATTGGACAAAGGTTTGTCCTTCTCTTCCATTAAGATTCATGCTGCAGCAATTTCAGCTCACTATGATTGTGACCCACCATTGTTTTCGCATCCTTTGTTCAAACAGTTTCTCAGAGGGGCAAAGAATATAAGACCCCACGTAGAGCTCCTACTCCTGCTTGGGATCTCAATTTTGTGTTGGAAAAACTTACTCTACAACCTTTTGAGCCTGCAGGTACTGCTGATTTAAAATATTTGTCATGGAAGACTGCTTTTTTGTTGGCTATTACTTCTGCAAGAAGGGTTTCTGAGTTGCAGGCCCTTATGGCAGTAGAGCCCTTTCTGATTTTCCATAAGGATAGGGTATCATTACGTACTAATCCTTCTTTTATGCCCAAGGTGGTTTCTAGTGTGGCTTTAAACCAAACTATTCATTTGCCTACTTTCTATGCAGATCCCCAAAATAAAGGGGAAAAGATTTTGCACACTTTAGATGTACATAGGCAGTTGCGTTATTATTTAAGCAGGACTAAGGATTTCAGGCAGTCTCAGCAGTTGTTTGTTTCTTTTGCTTTGAGTTCTCAGGGCAAGCCTGTGTCTAAGCAAACTATTTCTAAGTGGATTGGGTTTTGCATTTCTTTTGTTATTCCCATCATGGCAAGGAGATTCCAGCTGGGATTAGGCCTCATTCCACTAGGGCTACTGCCACTTCAACAGCATTTTTAAGGGGGGTGGCAACTAAGGATATTTTAGAGGCAGCTACTTGGAGTTCAGTGCATACTTTCTCTAAGCATTACCACCTTCCTCTCTACTCTAAATCTAGGGCTGGTTTTGCCACAGCCATTTTGCAAGGCATGTTGGCAGCTCCTGCTTCTTTATGATTTGCCAGCCTCCCTTACCTCTGCTTTGGGATTCTACCCAATGGTTAGGACTGCAGCAATGTGGAATGAAGAACATAGTACAGTTTTGTACCTACCATAAATGTAGATGTTCGAGGATCCACATTGCTGCAGTCCAATTTACCCTCCCGCCTTCCCCTCTGTGTTTAGGGGTGGTGGTGTGAGTTGCTGTATATTATTGTACATCTGTATATATATATATATATATATATATATTGTATATAAGTTTGGTGCAGGGCTTTTTGCTTGGTGTTTTGGTTTGGGCCTTGTTCTTTTAGGGTCTTCTGACATCTGGGGCAAGAAAAGACTGAAGATATGGCGTCGGTCATGCGCATTAGTACCCTGACGTACTGACGTCAGTCTAATGCGCCTTGACCGACGTCAGCCATATACTTTGGTATTCGGGCCGACTGGACAGCGGACTACCCAATGGTTAGGACTGCAGCAATGTGGATCCTCGAACATCTACATTTATGGTAGGTACAAAACTGTACTTTTTTTTACTTCTGTGGAGTGTCAGTTTTGATCTTTACTTCAGACGACCCAGTATGGTTTTGTCAAGGGCAGATCATGCCTACTTAACCTGGTGGACTTCTTTGAGAAGGTCACCAAAGCAGTGGATGAGGGCAAAATCCTTCATGCTGCCTACCTTGACCTGGCCAAGGCATTTGACATAATACCTCACTCGGGCATTGTTGACAAACTCAAGAGGTTAGGTACAAACCCATATGTCACCAAATGGATAGCCAACTGGCTCACAGACAGGACCCAAGAAGTTAGAATTGGGGAGTCCACCTCTACAAAGAGGCCAGTCACAAATGGAGTCTCTCAGGGATCAGTCGTTGGACCTCTCCTTTTTGGCATTACTTCTCAGAAGTCAAGGCCAGCGTCAGTGGTGTCTGGCTGACCAACTTTGCAGATGATTGCAAATTAGGAGCTGTCATTGAATCTCACACTGACACAAATGTTCTCCAGGAAGGGCTGACACAGACAAACAACTGTTGTCAGAGCCATGGGCCAAAACTAAATGCCATTAAATGCATAATAGTATCCTCTGGGAAGTCATCCATCCCTGGTAACTATCTATTGACAGCACACCCCTTAGAGCTGACCCACTAGTCAGGGACTTAGGGACACACACAGAAATCTAGCCTTTGATCATCACTTGTCTACAGTGCTGAGGAAATCATTCTATGTTGTGCAACGTATAAATAAATATAAACAAAGGTATGGCATCTAAGTTCAAGGAAGTCATTGTTCCACTGTATTTGGCATTCATAAGACCTATCATTGAGTACAATGCCCCCTTTGGTATGTACCTAACCAGGCATGTCCTACAAATTGTATCCAAATAAACAAGGTGCCAGGCCACCAAGGCTGTAGGTTATTAAATTTATTCAACTTAAAATTAAGAATAATAATGACTAAGCACTTTCACAATACAATAGATTGCTTCATCAGACAGTCACATTCAAAAGAAGAACGATCTATATAGCAAAAGCACTGTGACAGCATTTCCTGTTGCCAGAAGCCTGTAAACATTTTTTTAAACAGCAATAAAAAAATTACATCACATAGTAGCAGTATACTTACAAAACACCAAAGTACAACACTTTAAAACATTCATATAAAAAAATGTATGTAATACACACATTTTAATATGGGAGTGGGTGTGCCTTCAACATAGGCTTCAGGGAAACAACCTCATTTAGTCCTGGAAAATTATCTGCTTGGACTGATAAAATCCAGGCTTGTTCCCTTGCCTCTGTCTTATTGTTAAGATCCTCGTCCCTAATATCAGTTCCAGTTACCTCCAGTGCCAGAAACTTAAACTTATGGGAGTTCCCTTCAGCCACCACATGGTATGCTAATGCATTTTCCTGCCTCCCATACCTAATATCTCTCAAGTGTTGCAGAATCCATTCCTTAAAGGAGCAGTTGGTTTTCCATATGTAAAAAGCATAACAAAGGGTGCAGAATGCCAAGTAAACTAAGTTCTTTGTAGAACAATCTACATAAAACATACACGCAACAGAAAAACCTAAATGGGAATGTTTAAAAACCATGTCAGGTTGTATAGAACTACATGCACTACACCTTCAACAGGGATAAGTGCCTTGCAGCTGGGACTGTAGAAACCCCCTAATGCTCCCTTTCCAAAGCATGCTTGTCTCTTCAGTTTGGGGTTGTTTCTAAAAGAAAGCCATAGAACTTCTTATACAATTCCACTCAATTCTTTAGAGACAGTTAGGATCCCCCAGTGTTTCTTCACTATACCACAGAAAGTATCTACATCACTCGAAAATGTGAATGGAACCCTCACTGTAGGTTGTGGATCAAATATAAGGGATGCCTCTCCCTCAGATAGCTGTTAGGCATAATTTGCTCGCACCTTGCCTTGCCTTTCCTTTCTTGCCAAACTTGGGCAAGATGCAGCTATCTACCTCATATCCTGTGCATAGCCTCTTGCTAGAAAGTCAGATCTTAAACTCCTTCTACAGAAGGCTGTCATCGTTACAAAGCCTCATAGTTCTTAAAAACTGACCCCTCAGCACATTCCTCGGTAGTGTTGAGGATGCATGCTCTTCTTATGCAGTAATACATTCTTTTTAGTGGCCGTAAGCCATGGTGGTGCAGCGGTCAGCGTTGTCGCCTCACAGCAAGAGGTTCTCCCATTCGATTCTCGGCTGGAGCGCCTTCTGTGTGGAGTCTGCATGTCCTCCCCGCGGTTGAGTGATGTTAAAGACATGCAGGTAGGTGCGAGCGTGAATGGGCGTGCCTTTGTTGAAGGTTGAGCGTTGGGCTGCAACTCGGCACCGTAAAATCCACTGCCAATCATGAGCGGACTGGACTTCCGCTGTGGCGACCCCTAACTGGGAAAAACCAAAAGACTTTTTTAGGTCTTAACACAGTCTAGTGCTGAGTTACTGATGGATACATCTAAAAATGCAATCTCTTTATCAGAAGCTATGTATGTGAATCTCACGAGATCAGTGGTATAATGTAAAAACATAACAAATTCTGCTAGCAGTTCAAGGGAGCCATCCCATAATAAAAGGATATTATCCCCAAATATTGTGTAGTACAAAATATGATGATGGAACATGTTAATACTGTACTTACTTCCTATTGTGTCAGTGCTAGGTTGGTGTAGCTATTAGCACTTGATGTGCCCATTGCCCCACCAACCTTCTGCAGAAAAAACTCTCATTAAAGAAACACATTATATTAACACAATTTCCAAAAGAGTACAGATAAGTTCAGTCTTCTCACAAGAAGATCCATCTTTCCCAGTCAAGAAAGTCCTTTCCTTATATTCTCTACCTCCCAAGCATTGGGGATAACCATAAATAAAAATGCCACGTCCATCATCACAAGGTAAAAATCAGGAACTTCAGTAAACCCAGATACTCGATGGTGTTGACTCTGGAATAATGATTTTGTATCTTTTAAAACTGTTTACACACCACTCAAAACTGCACTGATCATCTTGTCTATAAATATAGAAAGGGGTTCTGTCACCCAACCTTTACTAGATACAATGGGGTGCATTGGTGGTCGAACAGGATCCTTATGTACTTTCGATAACCCATAAATTATGGGTATAACAGGATGCTCGACAGTAAAATACTTATAAAGGTCCTCTGATATCATTCCTGTCATGAGAAGTTCAAACATCAAAAAGGCTACTTTCTCAGTAATTCCTGTAAACTGTTGTCTAGTGATCATCAAGTAAGTAGTGTCATCCTGCAATAAAGTGTACATTCCATTAACATAGGCATCTCTATCAAGTAGGACCACACCTCCCCCTTTCTCTGCTGGTCATATTGCTACAGTAGATAAGTCCTTCAACTCTTCCAGGGCATTACTTTCCTCCATGCTCAAATTAAAAAAGTGAGAACTACGGTTATTTATGAAAGTTTCCCTTACCTGTTGTTCACATGCATTCACAAATGTTTCAACATTAGGATGTAATTTCAGTATGAAATATATATATATATATATATATATATATATATAATATATATATATATATATATATATATATGTATATATATATATATATTTATTTTTATATATGAATATTTTAAAGTTTTGTACTTTGGTGTTTATTGCTACTATGTGATGTAATTTTTTATCGCTGTTTAAAAAAAGTGAATAAATTTAATTACCTACAGCCTTGGTGGCCTGGCACTTTGTTTATTTGGATACTGTTTTTTGTTTAAGTGCTGTTCCTTTAGCTTGGTGGTCTTTCACTGTTTTTTGAATGTCCAACAATTGAAACGTCCACAGAGGTTCCTCACTAAAAGAATACAGTGTATAAGTAATATGTCCTATGCATGCCACCTCAGGGCCCTATCCCTGTATTCTATCTCCTACAGGCTTTTGAGGAAGATCTATGCCTAGCATAAAGGGCATTGTCAGGCGCCACTTTGATGGAACCTCTTGCATATCCACAAAACAAACAACACAAGAATTAACCATTCTAAAGACTTAAATATTTCCTGTGATGTAAATATGATCTGCTGGAGAGAGAGGTATGTATCCCAGAGACTATTCCTTCTATGGAACAGACACCCCATCCATGTAAAGCAGAGTTCCTCCCTAACCAAATTCAAGTGCAACTTGGACAATCAGATGGGAAACCAGACGTTCATCCCTGGTTTGACACCTATGTCTCTAATGGACACAGGTGCATACCCTTAAACTAATACTTTGTTGAAGCACCTTTTGATTTAATTACAGCATTCAGTCTTCTTGGGTACACACCTGCCATCAATTAAAGAGAATCTGGTTAACTCCAAATAGAGTTCAGCTGTCCTAGTAGGATTTTCCAGACATTTACTTAGTTCCCTGCTACAGCAAAAGCCATGGCTCGCAGAGTGCTTACAAAGCATCAAAGGGATCTCATTGTTGAAAGGTATCAGTCAGGAGAAGGGCACAAAAAAATGTCCACATCATTGGATATACCATGGAACGCAGTGAAGACAGTCATCAAAAAGTGAAGAAAATATGGGACAATGGTGATATTGCGAAGAACTGGGTTTCCTTCCAAATTTGATGAAAAGACCAGACAAAAACTGGTCAGGGAGGCTGCCAGGAGACCTACAGCAACACTGAAGGAGCTGCAGGAATTTCTGGCAAGTACTGGTTGTGTACTACATGTGACAACAAACTCCCGTATTCTCCATATGTCTGGACTATGGGGTAGGGCTGCAAGACAGAAGCCTTTTGTTACACTGAAGGACATCCAGGCCTGGCTAAAATTTGCAAAACAATACATCAAGACTCCCAAAAGCTGTGGGAAAATGTGATGTGTTATGGTCTGATGAGACCAAGGTTGAACTTTTTGGCCACAATTCCAAAAGGTACGTTTGGTGCAAAAACAGCACTTTGCATCATCAAAAGAACACCGTCCCCATTGTGAAGCATGGTGGTGGGAGTGTCATGATTTGGGACTGCTTTTCTTTAGCTGAAACTGGGGCTTTAGTCAAGGTTGAGGGAATTACAAACAGATTATTTATTTACATTTGTTTACTGGGAAATTCCAACTGGATGCACGTCCTTTTTCAGCGGATGCCCGGAGAGAAAAGCTCCACATCGTGTACATGATAAATAGAGATACAAAGTTGCAGCAATAGTAAACAACATTACAGGTTGTTGGCTTTAATACAATAACAAAATATTGATTAGCAACAGTATATACAGTAAATGTTGCAAGTTAAGATAGTTTGTCGTTTATAATATTAGTAACAAAGTTGTCAGACAAGATTTTAAAGTATGTAAAGACAACTAGCTTATTCTAACTGTGGTTAGTAGTGGCAGTAGTATAGTTAGGTTAAGAGTCTAGGTGGGGGGGGGGTAAGGGGGGGTGTTAGTCTGGATTAGAACAAGGACAAAGCCAGTGCAAATTTAAGTGGAATTTGAGCGCAGTCTTGAAAAAGCTGCTGGAAGGTAGAGTAGTTATAGAGGGTGAAAGATTGTTCCAAAATTTAGATATGGTACATGAAAATATGGCTTCTGCTGCTGAGTTTTTGGGTTTGATAACAGTGAGTTGATTTTTGTTGTTTGAGCTTAGGGGCCTAGTGGAGTGATAGGGTTGGAGAAGGGTTTGAAGGGAAGGGATGATAAGGGGTGGTTAATAAGTTTATGAACGAGGGTGAATTGATTAAAGTGAAGGAGTTGTGGAAGTTCCAGCCAGTTTAGTTCTTTAAGGGAGATGCAATGATCACTGCGGTAGGAGGTTCCAGTGGCAAATTTAGCAATTTTGTTGTAACAAGCAACCAGCTTGTGTAGGTCTGTCTAAGGTTGGTAAGTATGAGGGATGCAGAGAGTAGGGTGGAGATTAGCTGGGAATTGGCTATGGAGATTCTAGCTGCCTTGGTTAGGAATTGGCGGCTTCGATATAATGCACCAAGTTTCTTCTGAACTTTTTTTATTGTGAGAGATAGGAGGGTGTTAAAACTAAGTTTGTTTATTTCCACACAGAGCAATTTTGTGTGTTCTGATGGAGAGATGGTGGTATTGTCTTTGGCGAGAATGTTGAAGTGGGAGGTGTTTTGGGTGGCTTTGGAAGGTTGGAACAAGAGAAGTTTTGTCTTACTTGGGTTGAGTAGGAGTTGAGCATTGGATAGACAGTTTTCTACAGAAGAGAATGATTCCTGTGTGATTTGTTGTAGTTCTGGTAGAGTGGGGGCAGAGCAGATGAGAGTAGAGTCATCTGCATACTGTATAAGAGATGCTTGTGTGGTGGCAGTATGTAGGTTGTTAGTGAAAAGTGAGAATAACAGAGAGCCAAGGATAGACCCTTTGGGAACTCCGAGAGTAATTGGGAGGTGAGGTGATAGGTTATCGTCCCAGATTACTGGCGTCCGTGTAGATAGCTGTGGAACCAGTTGCAAGTTGATTGTGAGAAGGAGAGGTTGGGGAGAGTAGAGGGTAGTAGCTCATGAGATACCATGTCAAAGGCCTTTGAGAGATCTGGAAATACGGCAGTAGAGAAGAGGCCATTGTTTTTGTGATGAAGTATAGTGTTGGTGAAGGAGAGCAGAGCGGAGGTAATGCTGTGATATGGGCTGAAACCATGTTGGGTTTTGGAGAGAAGATTATTAGCTAGGAGGTAGTTGGAGACCTAGGTGTCGATACATTTTTCAAGCATCTTGGAGAGAGGGGAGTGGATCCAATAGAAAATCTGTGGGGTAACCTTAAGAGGGCCGTGCACAAGAGATGCCCTCACAATCTGACAGATTTGGAGCGCTTTTGCAAGGAAGAGTGGAGAAATATTGCCAAGTCAAGATGTGCCATGCTGATAGACTCCTACCCAAGAAGACTGAATGCTGTAATTAAATCAAAAGGTGCTTCAACAAAGTATTAGTTTAAGGGTGTGCAGACATATGCAGCCAGCTTATTGTACTTTTTTATTTTATATTTTTCTCCTAACAGATTTGTTTTTCAGTTGAATTGTACAGGTTATAGGTCACATTAAAGGTGGGAAAAGTTTTGAAATGATTTACATTTTTTTATATCATAAAACCTGGCATTTTAACAGGGGTGTGCACACTTTTTATATGCACTGTAGAGTTAATCTTTCCTTCTTCTTCCTCTGCCCTACATTTTCTTCCGAACATTAATGACGTGATGGTGCAGCGGTAGCGTTGTCGCCTCACCTCACAGCAAGAGGTTCTCCTGTTTGATTCTCAGCTGGAGCACCTTCTCTGTGGAGTCTGCATGTCCTCCCCGTGGTCGAGTGGTGTTCGAAAGACATGCGTGAATGGGCGTGCCTTCATTGAAGGATGGGCGTCAGGCTGGCACCTCGGCACCATAAAAATCTACTGCCAATTATTAGCGGACCGGAGTTCCGCTCTGGTGTCCCCTAACCGGGAAAAGCTGAAAGAAGAACAACATGCTTTGGAATCCCCTACAGGTTTAACAGATTACAAAGAAGTCCAATATTTCCAGGTTTTCTTGTTCAATCATGTTTTGCAAACATAATTAGTGCTTTGTATTCCCAAATTTATTTGTCAGTTTCCGAGTTACTGTTTTTTTGTTCCTGTTGATCTCCAGCTCCCAAATCCAATCTCTACTTCATTTCCAACATACCACTGGTTCTTCTAGACAACTCTTGTGTTTTTTTGTCTGTGTCTCAAGCATTTATCTTTGAAACATTGGAAAGTATTTCACTGTCACTGTCTCTCTATGGGCTTTATTATCAGAAGAGCAAGAATCAGAATCTCCTTCTGATAGTTCACTTTTTGTTGGACAAACTTGTGTATTTCCTCCTTAGCATGTTCTGCATCAAAAAATGATTTTAACCTTCCAGGAAAGAATATTCTGAAAACAGCTGGATATAACACATTGAATCTCTAGCCTGTATCGCAACATTCCCTGATTACTGGGATAATTGTACTTTCCTGTGTCATTATTGATCATTTCCAAGATAATTATTTCCTTGGCTTTGTATATGAAACTTGTGAGACTTATTTGTTCTGTAATTTCCAGGGTCTGTAAATGACCCACCTTTGTGCAGAGGGATGATGGTTGCAGTTTTGCATTTGCGAGACATGAAGCTTGCTTGGAGGCTGCAATTAAATAGCAATTCCAGGTGACCTGATAAATCATGTTTAATGCTATTTAGAAGGCATCCTGGGATATTGTCTGAGCCCACTGATGTAGTGTTCTTGTCCTTAGAGAACACATTAAGGACCTGTACCTAGTGATAGTAAGGGAAGTTATATTTGATATTTTTCCTGAGGGGAGGTTGAGGAGGAGAGAGGGGTAAAGTTGGAGCTGAATATGTCATCCGGTAGGTTTGCTGTATCTTCTGACTCAGTGTAGGTGGCTTAATTAACAGCGAGCTCTGCACAGTATTGTCTTTGAGGTTGCATATATAGCTAAAGAATGCAATGTGGTAGCCTTGGCCTTGGAGAGTAAGTTTACCTCAGATTTGGCTTTGCTAAACTTTCTTTCTTCATGAAATTATTTGTTTAGTTTGATGAGAGTGCTTTTATCCTTCTGGGTGCTATACCTCCTAATTTTTGCCATGATTTTCTTCCTCCTGTTATACAGCCTATTGATGATGTGATTCCACCAGGGTGGCTTGTTTCTTGAGTTACCTTTGCACTTCTTGATGAGTACATCTGCCTCAATGCAGCTATTAACATGCTTGTATGGGGTTTCTGGGAAGAGTTCTGTTTAGGCATTAGCCTAATGGCTGATAAATTCACCTCCAACTTTACCCCTTTCTCCCCTTCAACCTTCCCTCAGGAAATGCCAACAAATTTAACTCCCCCTACTATCACTAGGGAACAGGTCCTTAATGCTCTCTCTAAGACCAAGAACACTTCATCAATGGGCCCAGACAATATCCCGGAATCCCTTCTAAATAGCATAAAACATGAACTGTCAGGGTCTCTGGAATTAGTATTTAACTGTAACCTCTAAACAGGCTTCATGCCTCATGAATGGAGAACAGCAACAGTCATCCCTCTGCTCAAAGGTGGGTCATCTACAGATGCAGAAGTCTCACTAGTCTTATATGTAAAGCCATGGAAAGAATTATGGAAATGATTAGTAGAGATATAGTAAACCTTCAGACACTGGACCCAGTCCAGTTTGGTTTGGTCAAGGGCAGATCATACCTACTCAATGTGGTGGACTTCTTTGAGGAAGTATCCAAAGCTATAGATGAGGGAAAAATGGTTCACACTGCCTACCTTGACCTGGCCAAGGCATTTGGCACAATACCCAACTCGGGCATTGTTGACAAATTCAAGAGGTAAGGTACAAACTTATATGGAACCCAGTGGATAGCCAACTGACTCACAGGAAGTTAGAATTTGGGAGTCCACCTCAAAGAGGCCAGTCACAAGTGGAGTCCCTCATGGATCAGTCCTTGGACTGCTCCTTTTTGGCATTTACGTCTCTGAAGCCAAGGCCAATGTCAGTGATCTCTAGCTGACTAAATTTACAGAGGATTGCAAATTAGGAGCTGTCATTGAATCCCACACTGACACCTGACACAGACAGACAACTAGTGTCAGAGCCATGGACTGAAACTAAATGCCAAGAAATGCATAATAGTATCCTTTGGGAAGTCATCAACCCTTGGTAACCATCATATTGACAACACACCCCAGAGAGTTGACCCAGTAGTCAGGGACTTAGGGACACACATAGATAGTAATCTAGCCTTTGACCATCATGTGTCTACAGTAGTGAGGAAATAATTATATGTTTATTTATTTATTTTATTTATTTTACATTTGTTGACCGGGCTAGTCTAACTGGATACATATCCTTTTTCAGTCGAGGCCCGGGGAGAAAAGCTCCAAACAGTTAGAAAGACATAAATATATATGTATCTAATATACAACAACATACATGTAATATTGAACAGAGGATTTCAGATAATATTGGTCACTTCACTGTTGGCACATTCTTTCAGATCATTTCTATTTACAGAGCAAGTTAAAGTGATTTAAGATAGTATATGGTTAAAACTCTTCAAAAGAATAATCATTATAACTTGGTTACTTAGCGTACATTCTAATTTCTTCAGAAATAAGTAACAAGGAGTGATAGGTAGAATGGAAGAAGAAGAAAAGAGAGAAAGCATAGCAGTTACAGTAAAGTTTAGTCAGGGTTACAAGAAGGACAGAGCCAGTGTAATTTAAGATAGATGTTGAGCTTTTGTTTGAAGATTGTAAGGGATGAAAGTGATGTTAGATCACCAGGAAGAAGGTTCCAGTGTCTCCCAGCTGTATTAGAAAAGAGAGAGTCACCAGCCAGGTTTTTGGATTTGCTTATACTAACTAGTAGCTTATTAGAGGAGCATATGATGTTCAGGTTTTTGTAGGGAGTGACAAGGGAAGATAGTGTTGGAGTATTATGAGGCTGATACAGGGTCTTATGGATAATTGTAAGTTGGTTAAACATAAGCTGATTCTGGAATTCCAGCCAACCTAGTTGTAGATTCTGCCAGTGATGGGTTCAGAAGGGATTTCCAGTGGCAAATCTGGCCGTGTTGTACGTTTTGGCAAGTTTTAGAAGATTTTTCCTCGACAGGTTAGTATAGATAGGAGAAGCATAGAGAAGTGTAGATATTAGGTGGGAGTGGGCAATAGTGGATCTGGCAGGTGGAGTAAGGAATGGTCTAATCCTGTAGAGGGAACCCATTTTTTTGTTGACTGTTTTTACTGTATTGTTTATTTGTGTATCAAAGGTGAGGTGGTTGTCAATAGCAACACCTAAGAGTTTGGTAGTTAAGTCGGGTGTTATGAGTGTTCCATTTTAGATGTAAGTGTGAAATCTATTTGTGTGGACTTGTGGGTAGGAGTGAAAAGTAGGAGCTTTGTGTTTTTTTTTGGATTAAAGAGGAGGCATCGTTGTAGAAACCATGTTTCTACTTTGCTAAATAATGTTTGTGTTTTTAATTGCAGTTCAGATGAGGAATTGGCTGATCATATTATTGTCGAGTCATCTGCATATTGTATACAGGTAGCCTGAGGGATTGCTAATTGTAAATCATTGATGAAAATTGAGAAAAGGAGAGGGCTTAAAATGGAGCCCTGAGGTACACCTAGTGTGACAGGCAGATGACAAGATAGGTGATTCTCCCAGAGCACTGCTTGCTGCCTATTGCTGAGGTAGGAGCTGAACCATTTTATAGCCTGAGTGTCAAGAGAAAGAGATTTGAGAATATTTAAGAGCAAAGGGTGATTAACCATATCAAAGCTTTTGAAAGATCAATCAATAGAGCAGAGGTAAGAATATTGCTATTTTTATTTTTGTTGATGGTGTTAGAGAAGGATAGAAGGGGGGGTTGTAGTACTGTGGAATGGCCTAAAGCCATGTTGGCACTCAGCAAGCAGGTTATTTTTAGTTAGATGGTAGAGAAGATGATTATGCATGCATTTTTCCATAATTTTTGCTAAGGGGGAAAGTAGGGCTATTGGTCGATAGTGTGTTCATTAGAGCTCCCACCTTTGTCTAGGGGGATAATGTGTGCACAACTTATAAACAAAGGTATGACATTCAAGTCCAAGGAAGTCATTGTTTCACTGTATTTGGCATTCATCAGACCTATCATTGAGTGTAATACCCCCTTTGGTATGTACCTAACTAGGCATATCCAAAAACTGGAATGTTCACAGAGGCTCCTCACTAAAATAATAAGTAAATAAAATGTCCTATGCAGACCGCCTCAAGGCCCTATCCCTGTATTTTGTCTCCTACAGGCTTTTGAGGGGAGCTCTATGCCTGGCATACAGGGCATTGTCAGACCCCACTCTGATGGACCTCCTGCATATCCACAAAACAAAGAGTTCCAGAATTACCCGCTCTAAAGACTTAAACCTTTCCTGTGATGTAAATATGACCTGCTGGAAAAGAGAGGTATGTATCCAAGAAACTATTCCTTCTTTGGAACACGCTCCCAATCCATGTGAAGCAGTCTTCCTCCCTAACCCAATTCAAGTGCAACTTGGACAATTGGATGGGGAACAGGAAATTCATCCCTGGTCTGGCACTTGTGTCTCTAATGGACACAGACATCCTGTAAATGGTTCATCTCCCAGGCCCCTGCTTGCAAGTGTTTCATCTCCCAAACCCCCTACTTACACTTATCAAGGGTATCAGAACTTGTCAGAGATTTGGGATGCAAGGTTAGGCTTAAAAAGGTCCTTGTGGTCATTAGCCTAGTAAACTCCTATGAACCTATTGGCTACTGCCTGGCTACTACTAGTGGTGGTTTCATTCACAGATTCATGCTGCTGGAATATAATGCTCCTTTGCTTCTTCTCTCACCAGAAGCAAAACATTCGCACCAATCCCAAGATAAGAAGCAAGCCACAGGCTCTTTGGTGATCAGCAGTCTTGTTTTAGATGATGCAAGGGTCTGTCGACTTGATGTAGCCTTTTCCTGGTAGATGCCTTGAATAGCAACCAGACCAGTCAGAAAAGACCAACACAGACACTCACTGCCCAATCAGAAACAATCAGGAATCAATGCACTCTGCTGCTTCTCCTCTCACCAGAAGCAAAGTATAAGCAATCTGTGGCAGAGTCTGGGTGAGTTTTTTTCCAGTAAAACAGTAGGTGAGCAGTAGACTAGCTGCCCTTGTGGGCCATTTTAAGCTCAGCCAATTTCCTTTCCAAAGCTGAGAATCAAACCCTCTACCTTGTGCCTCTGAGGTAAACACCTTAACCATTATATCAACCTGTCAGAATGTGTATGATTGTGCAAATATTATGTCTAAGGCCACTGCTAAAAAAAGTTTTATTTTACCCATCGGCTACTCAGCTCCTCAAACAATTTGATGAGATAGGGAAATTAATTCAGGGAGTTTCCAAGATTTTTACAACCCTGTTAAAAATCTTCTAGGTCCTCATTCACATCTAAGAAACAAACAAAAAAAAAAACAACCCCTTTCTTCTCAAGCCAAACAGTGAAACAAAAAGAGATGGCAGGAGGGGAGCAACAGAAAATAAGGATCCTTTCCTAAAAAGAGACCATAAACTTCAGAATGAGTATACCCACTCCCACTCTTCCTGCGCCTATCGCTCAAGATCTGTCCCAGCAATTGACTCTATACAGTTGTCTTTAGCAATAGATTGCTTCAGATTCTTAGGTGTTAAATGTTGTTCTAGAAGGAGAGAGCTGGCACTGGATATAAATTATCTTTCAGAAGAGTTCCTGCCCACCATCCAAACCAAACAGAATTTTTACTCAGGTTTTTCAGCACTTACTGTCACCCTAGGAGTCATAAAAATGGTGCCATTAAACCAAATGGGGCAAAGGCTTCTATTGCAGAATGTTTCTGGTACCAAGAAAGAGTCTTTGAGACCAGTTGTAGATTTTTTCCTTTTTATATCTGTATGCAAGAGTTCCAAAATTCAAGATGTTGACCCTTAATAATCAGTTACCTCTCATTCACTAAGGAAGTTTTATGGCAACATTAGATGTAAAAGATGGATACCATCACATCTCATTAGCTAAAGGATTCAGGAAAATGTTCAGGTTTTCTGTATATGGGTCACATTATCAGTTCTGCCCATTACCCTTTGAGTTATCTACAGTTCCAAGTGTGTTTGCAAAGTGTCTAGCTCCACTCGTAGCTTATTGCAGACAGAATGGCATTAACATATAATTCCTTATTTATTAGACAACTTTCTCATCTTTTAATGTTTTCCAAGATGTCAAAAGTCATTCAAATGGATTTCTTCTCTTCTAACCAATCAGGGGTTCCAGATAAACATTTATTTATTTTTTTATTTTACAGTTTTTTTTCCAGGATAGTCCATTGGGCCAAAGGAGCCCATTTTCAATGGAGTCCCGGGGAGAAAAGCTCCAAGAAGGTTAAGCAAACCAACAAAACATTTGTAGTATACATAGTAATAGAAGATATATTAACATCAGATTTAAGAGAGAAAACAATATATAAAATGCTTTTACAGAAAAAGCAAGAGTATGTACATGTATTTACACGATCTACTATAGTGATTTCTGATTTAAAATTCACAAAAGGAGTGACAGTGAAAGAAGGATGGAATACAGCAATTAATAAGAGGAATGTGGGTGTAATGTAAAAGAAGGAAGTCAGGAGGAATGGTGTAGGAGGAGATTTGGTAGGAGGGTATGCAGTGAAGAGATGAGATATAAGAATTGGAGAAGAGGGGTAGGTGGGGTGTGTGGAAGTAGTGGATAGGGGTTAGGATATGAAGAATAAAGAAGAGAGGTAGATAGGCTATAGATAACAAGAGGAGAGTCAGGAGGGATGGGAGCAGGAGCATTTCCAGAGGGATGAGAGGTGGGAGTGGAGCGAGGTTTTGAAGGTGGAGTGGTGGTTGGTGGTACGAAACATGCAGAAATCCTTCTTGACCCCATCACACAAGATTGTCTGTCTAGGATGTCTCACAGACACCTTACAGCAAAAGGCCTTTTTGACACAGGAGAATGTGGATTTTTGACTGGAAACTTTCCTGAGCTTCTCATATTTATATCAGATTTCAGCTAGAGAACATTTCCGGATCCTGGGTTTCATTTCATCTATGATCATAAGGATTTCTCTTGGCAGGCTGCACATGAGAAAGATATGGTGATTTCTGAAAAACACATGGAGCCAACATTTGTATAATCTGGAATTTCATATTCCAGTCTTGGGCTTTGTAAAAAAATGGAATTGCACTGATGGAGACTGCAGATACAAGCAAATCGAGGTCTTCCCTTTTCTCCTCTACCTCCAAATCAGTCTGTAAGTGCAGACACCTTAGATTTCACTTGGGGAGCAATTTCAAATGGTATGGAGATGCAGGGCTTGTGGAACTCTGTAGAGAGACCAAAGCACAAAAATGCAAAACAGATGTTGGCTGTGATCCATGACTTAAAATCTCTTCATCATCTACAGTCCCTAGGGCCTCTTCAGGTGATTACAGACAACACCCCTGTGATCTGATACATAAACAAGGGGGCACTAGGTTGTACTCTCAGTGCAGGATGTCAGCAGTGGCTTGAGTGGTTCCTCTTCAGCACTCCTTTAACCCTCCAAGCATCTCACATTCTCTCTGAGAAAAACATAGTGCCAGAGCTGAGCAGGATCAGGATAGACTATTACTAATGGAAATTGAATGAGGGGGTATTCCAGAAATTGATGTGTTTGTGGGGAACACCTCATGTAGATCTGTTTACCTCCTTTCAAAACAGACAGCTGAACAAATTCTGTTTGAGGGCTCCATGCACACAAGCCTGAAGACAGATGTATTTTTATTCCTATGGCCGATAATGTCCTTTATACATTTCTGCCCTTTCCACTAATAAGATCTACAACTGACTATTCAGAAGGACTTTGCAAAAATCATCGTGGTGATTCCCTTTTGGCCCAGGCAGCCTGGGTTCTCCTTTCTTTTGGAAGTGGCCAAGGGCAATTAACACAAGCTTCCTCATTAACTGGACTTAGGACAGACCTCTGCCATAGTCTACTTATTACTTTTCCCAGTTACTGGCATTGCTGCTGTCACCACAGCCCTCTTTGCCCTACCATTCAAATGTGCAGTCTTACAGTTCCACAGTCTTGATTCTACCCCTAAACCCATGCAGTTTTTCTGTTAGACTGCTGTGTGGGTACCTAGTTGTATACTTTGCTGAAATCCTGGCAGATGTACATCTACTGATACTCCCCATCAGGTTCTCCTGTACCCCACTCATAAACTGGATGAGGTTTGACTCCTAACTCATTTTGGCCACGAACCCATGTCAGTTGCTGATCTACAAATTGTTTTCCCTTAGTAATGTTACAAGCCTTGCTATCAGGATTTTAAATAAAAAAAATCACACAACGCAGCAGTTGTATGCTTTGCTGAAATCCTGGTAGATGTAAATCTACTGATACTCCCCATCAGGTTCTCCTGTAACCCACTCATAAACGGGGTGAGGTTTGACTCCTAACTCATTTTGGCCGTGAACACATGTCAGTTGCTGATCTAGAAATTGTTTTCCCTTAGTAATGTTACAAGCCTTGCTATCAGGATTTTAAATAATTAATGATTTTAAATAATTTTTCCTCTGATATTGTTAAACTAAAAGACTTGTAGTTCCTTGGATTTTTGTGTTCCCCATTTGTACAGGGGTACTACAACTGCTGACTTCCAGTCCTCGGACTGTTTAGTAGTAGACCATTATCTGTTGAAGATTTCCATAAGTGATTCTGTTAGCACACTGGTGAACTTTTTGATGACTGTGGGAGACAACACATCTGAGCCTAGTCAATTATCCTCCCTAAAGGCAGATAGTTCCCTCTGTGTTCCCATTTCTTCCCTGCCTCCCTTCGAGCAGTGCACCATCCACTTGCTTTCATTTCTGAAGAGTGAAGCAAAGTATTCATTCAGTGCCTTTGCTTTTTTGCAGCCTTTTATGATATCCCTACCATCCTTGTTCACCCTGGACAAATTGGTCCTCTTTGTTCTTACTGCAGTGTACTTAAAAGACCTCTTTCTTCATTGTTTAATCTGTTCTGCTAACTCCCTTTCAACCTTAGCCATTGCTGCCTTTGCAATCTTTGCCTTTTTTTCTTGCCTCATTGTACATTGCCACCTCCACTTCCAGCATCCTCCTTTTCACCTCTTGTATGCACTGTGTTTTGTTTTGATTGATAGGCTCACATCCCTATGCCAAATTATTCCAATTTTTCTTTTGTTTCTTCCTCATGTCCTTGTCCATAGCTCAGCATACTCCATCCCTGGCCTGTGGGACCTTATTCACTCCTAGTTTTCTCCCGGTCTCTTAAATAATCCTTGGTCATCTCCCCAGCACAGTATTATCCACTTATCTAAAATACCGCATCATGTTTTTGCCTTTTAATTCTCAACATTTTCTTCTTACTCTAAACCATAGAGATACTTGGCAGCTAGGAGCGATACAGCAACCGCTGAGTTTCAAAACTCCCTCTTGGTTAGAACTGCATCTAAAATTAATCCTACACCAGTTGGATGCATCCCGCATGGTTCCAGACTACTACTGGATGCTTTGACACTCCTGTCAGTGATGCAACACCCTCACCTTCTTACCCCACTTCTTTATTCTCCTCTTCATTCTCTCATCTGTTGTTGCTGTATCAGGTGGACTTAGCTCCTTCCTTTTTTTACCTTAAAAATGGCATTTAACGTAACTAATCTTGGCTTCACTTTTGCTCCATTCTTGGTTTGTTTTTCTTCCTCATGTCTGGCTTAATCTCTGATGTCCTCCATTTTGTGGATTGCTTATTCACCCTATCTCACTCCATTCTCTGTCTTCCTTTAAGAGCCCAGGCACCTCCATGACATCCCCACTTGTCAGTAACCCATGATGTTCTTCATTTGATCGATGCTGCAGTAGCCTTAGCTATTTGGGTTTTAGCCTGCTAAGGATACAACAGCTGGCCAGCTTTCAGGGAATGTTCCAGGCACCACCTCTTCTTCATACCCTTGACCATAACCCAGAGTACTCCATCCGTGGCCCATGGGGTCTTCTTCACTCCCTCAGTTTACTCTGTCTCTTAAATCATCTTTGACCAACTTCCTAGCACAGTATTATCCACTTTTCTAAAAATCAAACATCATGTTCTTTGCCTTTTTATTCCTACACTTTCCTCTTATTCTGAATCATTGAGTGGCACAATCCATAGCAGCTAACAGTGCCATAACCTGAACATCTGTAATGCTGCGCCATTGCTGACTACATAGGTTCCTTTTGGGGGAGGAACTTCCACTTTACTTTTTGTGACAGAAAATTTTGTTTTCTTCTGTGACACAAACTAGGAGCATTACCTTTTTACTTTTGTGGTAAAAATGTGTTAACTAACTTTAAACTATGTTTGCTGTGGTAAAAGTTGTGTTATTTTACTTTTGGTGGCTGGGGTACATGTTTAAAGTGCTTTTTTTCTTGTGTTTTAACATGATTTTAAATATTATTGTAATTTGCCGACTATTGCTGCAAAGCTTCCCCAGGAGAAAGGCACTTTTTTGGCTTAACTGTGGAACAAGCTATTGGTTCATGTGTTCTACTTCTGCTAGCCACAAACAAGAAGATTGTTACACAGCGTTTTCTACCACATCAGGCTGATGAAATGCCTCAGCTGCAGGTGGTTGACTGTTGTTGCCAAAGCTGGTTTCCTAAACCACTCATCATTTTCATTGGGCCCTACTGGTGTAGTCCCTACAGTCACCATGGACACATCTTCTGCAGCTATTGGAGTGCCCTTATTGGGCAAGGAAGAAACATTCTTGTAGGGCCCGGAAGAAGGGTCAGGAAATGCCAGTCTGCTTAGCCAGAAAGCTGCGCCTATCCCTGGAGAGGTTTTTGCAGCCAAAAGTGAGTCTGTTACTTCAAAATTTCTTGTAAAAAAGAAACAAAAACTTACATATATTCTCCTGTCTCCATTACTGTGGACAGGAGTAATTTATTGGGTTTAGCTCAGAGTTTAGTGCAGGCTAAACCCTTCTGTGTATGGCTGTTTATGCTAAAAGAACAAAATGACTCAATTTTCTGAAGAAGTTCAAAATTTTAAACCTCACAATTACTGTGAAAGCACAGATTATGTGTTGTCTCCTCAGAATTCTGGATCATATTCTGAGGAGTGTGGTTTCAGATATTATAATCTTTTAAAGGATTTTCTTTCTCTGAAGTTATTTCTAGAATGAAGCAGTTGTTTCAATAGGAAAGCAGTGCTGTGTTTTCAATCTCTCAGGAAGTATTATGATTTTTTAAAACTGAGATTTCCAGAACCTACTCCAATTCCTCTTCCTGTGTCTGTTTTGGAGGATGCTTACAGCACAATCTTTCATTACTCTGTCCCCCCCCCCCCTTCACTGCTAGATGATAGAATGAAAGGAAGTCCTCACTTTAAATTGCACTCTGCAGAGCTGCACCTGACCTAGTTTTACATGTTGGTTGCACAGAGGGAACCCCTGCTTGGTACAGACTACCCTTTTACTTTACCAGTTATTCAGCCTTTAACTGCAAGAAAAGTAAAAGCAATTTCTGGCCTCTTCTAGTCAAGTTTGCTCTGCTTTTCCTGTCAGCTGCACAGCATGAATCCTGGTTTGTCCTTACTCCTGTTTTACTCTACCAGCAATTCAACCTTTAACTGCAAGTAAATAAAAGCATTTTCTGTCTGCTCCTGGGCAAGTTTGTCAAGGTATGTATTCTCATGTTCAAATTTATTACTAAAACACTATTCCATGTATTAAAGTAAGGCAGTAAAGACTCAAAATTCCTTACCCCCTTATCTTGTCAAAATGCAGTTTAATAGCTTATCCTCCTTTCTTAGGGAACAGGCTGCATCTGATGTTGTCCTTTTCATTGGTTCCTCAACTGATAGGTCTTGGATCCGACCTCAAATCTGGCGTTGTCGCATTTACTAGACTCTCTGATCTTGATTCTCGAGATCCTCCCTTTACCCATAATGCCTCCCGTTACCCATAATGCTACAGTCACCCTGCAGTAACTCATATCTTGTTTGCACCTTAACACTACAGACACAGATCCTTCTCGTAGAGCTTTGAGGTATAGTTTTTTGCCGTGAATGTAACTTATTTTGTAATTTATCTTTCAGTTTCATGTTTTCTAATCACCTCTTCCTCCCTTACCATAGTATTTTGGTTTGCATCTCGTTAGGATTGTCATTTATTTTTCTTTCATGTTTCAACCTTTGGTAGTTCTCAGTACCATTGTCGGCACTTCCTTTCTTCTTTCTCTCTGTTTCTTCCTGCCCTTCAGATGGTAATCCTTTTCTTCTACCATTGTTGATAGTTTTCTATTGAAAAAAAAAAGTAGCTTAATATTTTAATTTCTAACTTTGTCATCCTGTTTACTTGCTGTTGCTGTGACTGACAAGCCCACCAAGTAAATGCACTTCTGTGGGCACAAGATCCCTAATTCTGATGCTCACAGGGAGTGCATTTATTGTCTGTACAAGGCCTATTTAAATACTGAATGTTTGATTTGTGCTGTCTTTAACTCTAGGTCCCTTAGCAACTGGTTAGTCCTAAAGGATTTGTTAATATCCTTCTCTCTCTCTCCTTTTTCAGGGGTTCAAACTCCTGCAAAAACACTTAAGCCCTCTTCGGAGGCAAAAGGATCCAGGAAGCTGTCTCCCACCCACTCTTCAAAGTCAACTTAACTTTGGAGCCGCCTGCCAAAGAACAGAAAAAGTTGGATTGGATACTCTCAGATCCAAAACTTAAACAATCTGATCCAACACTCTCGCCTACCAAGTCTAAGTCTCCAAGGACCCAGTCCCCAGGGTTCTGTCTGGAACCTCTCTCTCCTTGACTCCATTCTCCCTTCCTACAAGAGACCCCAAGGAGAGAGTCTCAGCCCCACTCTACTTCTACAACCATCAGATCCTACAGGAGCCTTTCTGAAGCCAAACTGGATAGGATGATAAGCAAGCTCCTCAAAGCTATTTGCCTCCTTCCTGTTTTTTTTTTTGCATGTTTGTCGCACTTAAATGTTTCAGATCATCAAACAAATATACATTTTAGACAAAGATTACCCAAGTAAACACAAAATGCAGTTTTTAAGTGATGATTTTATTTATTAAGAAAAAAAACTATCCAAACCACATGGCACTATGTGAAAAAGTAATTGCCCCCTAAACCTAATAACTGGTTGTGCCACCCTTAGCAGCAATAACTGCAATCAAGTGTTTGCGATAACTGGCAACGAGTCTTCACATCGCTGTTGAGGAATTTTGGCCCACTCCTCTTTGCAGAATTGTTTTAATTCAGCCATCTTGGAGGGTTTCCGAGCATGAACCACCTTTTTAAGGTCATGCCACAGCATCTCAATTGGATTCAAGTCCGGACTTTGACTAGGCCACTCCAAAACCTTCATTTTGTTTTTTTTTAAGCCATTCAGAGGTTGACTTGCTGGTGTGTTTTGGATCATTGTCCTGCTGCAGAACCCAAGTGCGTTTCAGCTTGAGGTCACAAACTGATGGCTGGACATTCTCCTTCAGGATTTTTTGGTAGAGAGCAGAATTCATGGTTCCATCAATCACAGCAAGTTCTGCAGGTCCAGAAGCAGCAAAGCAGCCCCAGACCATCACACTACCACCACCATGTTTGAATGTTGGCATGATGTTGTTTTTCTGAAATGCTGTGTTACTTTTACACCACGGGAAGCACACCTCCCAAAAAGTTCAACTTTTGTTTGGTCAGTCCACAGAATATTTTCCCAAAAGGCTTGGGGATCATCAAGATGTTTTTGGCAAAAGTGAGATGAGTCTTTATGATGATGTTCATCGTGTTTCACTGTTGCAGTCATCACTGTAGGGTTCTTCCTGCCGGCAGGCAGCCCTCAGTCGGCCAGAATCCCAAAGTCTGGGTCTGGCGTCGGCTGTTCAGTCATGCTCCCTGACTTCAGAGAGCCAGGAGTACAAAGCTGCCAGCCAACGCCATGTTCTCCAGTCTTTCTTGCTGTGCGGTGGAAGCAGTTCGCAAGTGCCGGTCGGCTGACTCCTGATATTTTTTCGTGCTTCATTCCGAAGACTTACTTCTTCTTCTTCTCAAAGCTAAGTACCCCATTGGGGAAACTTTTTTCTTGCTCCAGTCCGATGTCAGAAAAAGTTAATAATTGTATTTCTTGTGAGAAGCAAATACCTCATAAGGATTTCCACTCTTACTGTTTTCCTTGTTTAGGCCCTGACCACGATGTAGCTAGTTGTCGGTTTTGTGCTAGATTTAACCAACGTACTATTAAGCGGAGGTACGATTTTGCTTTTCACTACTTTGGCAGGCGATTTAATTATAATATGTCGTCGGACACGCTTCCGACTACCGGAGTTCACAAACGACGCAAGGATAAGGACAGGCCTCTGAGGTCCAAATCAGACGACGGTTTACTAGCAGAGCTA
Source organism: Protopterus annectens (assembly GCF_019279795.1). Classification (NCBI taxonomy): domain Eukaryota; kingdom Metazoa; phylum Chordata; order Ceratodontiformes; family Protopteridae; genus Protopterus; species Protopterus annectens. The sequence continues at coordinate 1,814,005,239 of NC_056737.1, read as the reverse complement.
GCTACAGGTTCGGCCGTCATCAGTGAGGCGCTTTCGCAGCCCCTGTCGTTGGCCATTTCAGAACCGATTGCCGAAATAGACTCCCACAAGGAGCCAACTAGGCCTTTCAGTACTCCAGCTGCAGGACCTTCGGACTATGCTCCCTCGGATGGGTCCGGAGCCGCTGTGCAGGTACCGGCTTCCGAGGGGGTTTTCAGACCTACACAGCTTCTGATAAAGACAAAGCCAAAGACAAAGGCGAAGACTCCTTCTAAATCAAAGACTTCAGCCCAGGCCTCTTCTGATCCGGGACCCAAATCTCAGAAACAGCTGCTTAAAATGGCGGAGGACTTACTAACCATGATTAGGGGTTCACATCCCCCTCCAGACAAAAGGCCAAGGCAAGAATTGGATTATGAATCCTCTGATCAGGCATCTATTTCTTCAATGTCTTCCTCTGAACAGGAATATACTTTCCCTCCTTATGAGGATTCTGATGCTGAGGAATCCATTCCATCAGCTTCTCCCCCTGAGTATTTTTCTTTTGGGGAGACTTTACATGACATGAGGGAACATTTTCACTGGGAAGGACTGGAGTACTCTGAATCTAAGAAAAGGCTTAGGGATTTCCTTCTTCTTCCCCAACATAGACCCCTGGCTATTCCTCCTATTTTGGATATTGTGGATGATGCCTTTTCTGAGGCTAATTTAACTCCTGACTCCTTTCCTCCAGCCCCTGCTAAGCCTGACAGATATTACAGGGTCCCTGACTCCCACCAGTTCCTTTACAAAATTCCTGCTGCTGATCCAGAAACCATTTCTCAGGGTCCTAAGGGTGTTGAGGCTGCCTCTGCTAAAAACCCTATTCCGTCAGAAAAGCATTCTAGAGCTCTGGAGAGATGGGGCAAAAAAAGTGTACACTTCTGCAACTTTATCTATTAGGGCTCTAAATTGTCAATTTCATATGCTAAAATATCAGCAATTTCTGCTGTCTGTTATGAAACAAAAGCTAGGTACCATTTCTGCATGTGCAGATAATAAGGAATTACACGATTTGATGCATGATACTGAGAAAGTGGGGAAGCATGGCTTACACTGTGGTTTTGATGCCTTGGAGGCTTCATGCAGGGCAGCTGCCACTGGCACAGTCATTAGAAGGCATGCTTGGTTAAAGGAACAAAATTTACCTGATCAAGTGAAGGCAAAGTTACTGGATGCTCCTGTTCAGCACAATGTTTTGTTTGGGTCTAAGGCTAAAGAGGTGATAAAGAAAATGGAGGATAAGGCAAAATCCATGCAAACGGTTAAGGATTTCTTACAAGTTCAGCCCCCCAGATTTAGCAGAAATTGGCCAACTAAAAATTGGTCCTTTCCCAGCTCGGACAGGCCTCAGAGGGGTAGATATAGGCGCTCCAGAGGGAGGGCCCAAGCACAAACCTCTTACAGACCTAGACAGTGGAGTGCTTCCACCTCCAGTGGTGTAGAGTACAGACCTCAATCTTATAGAAAACAGGCTCAATGACTCCCCCTGTATGGCTCCAGGAACCTCTCTCCTGGAAGCTCCTCTAGGAGGAAAACTCTCTCTTTTTCAACAAAATTGGACTTACATAACCCAAGGCAAGTGGGTTCTGGATGTAGTTTCAAGAGGTTACAAATTCCACTTTCATACCTTGCCAAGACCAAACGGATGGCCAGACCTACCAAAACACCAATGGGCAGAGGCATTAAACCAAGTGGGATCCCTCATGTCTATGAGGGCCATAGAACTGGTTCCACAAGCAGAGACAGGGCAAGACTTTTACTCAAGGCTCTTTCTAGTTCCCAGAAAACAAAATTCATGGAGACCCATCCTGGATCTGTCACTCTTAAATACTTTCCTGGAGATACCAAAGTTCAAGATGCTTACTCTGCAGCAGCTCCTGCCAATGTTGAGCAAAAATGCATGGATGGTGACATTGGATTTAAAGGAGGCTTACCTACACATCCCTATCTGACAGGAGTGCAGAAAATACCTCAGGTTCAAGGCCGGTTCGAAACATTACCAATTCTCTGCACTGCCCTTTGGCTTGTCTACTGTGCCCAGGGTCTTCACCAAGTGCCTGGCACCAGTAGAAGCTTATTGCAGACTCAAGGGAATTCAAATTTACCCTTATCTGGACGACTGCCTTATTCAAGCAGACAGCAAGGATGTCTTACTCCAGCACCTGGAATTTGTTCAACATCTACTCAAGTACCTGGGATTCACTGTGAGCATAAAAAAGTCAAATTTGACACCCACACAACAAATAACTTTTCTGGGTGCTCTTCTAAACACAACAACCCAGATGGCATTCCTTACATCCGAAAAACAACTACAGCTGGCTTCAACTTTCAAAACCTTGACGTTAATGTCTCAGCTAACTGCAAGGAAATTCCTGCAGGCTTTGGGTTACATGGCCTCCTGGATCCTTCTCATACCACATGCAAGACTACATATGAGAAAAATACAATGGTACCTAAAAAATGTATGGTCCCAGCATTGCCACAGTCTAGACACACAAATTACTGTCTTGCCTTGCCTACAAAAGGAATTCCATTGGTGGACCATGGCATGTCTTCACAACAAAGGGAAAGCCTTCAGTCTGCCTCCAGCCAGCCAGGTGTTAACCACGGGCGCTTCGGATTATGCATGGGGAGCCCACTTGCAGGGGAAAGGCCTGCAAAGTTTTTGGACAGAGGATCAGAAGCACCTACATATCAATTTAAAAGAGATGCTAGCTGTACAGAATGCCCTCTTGGCTTTCAGGGATCTTCTACAGCCAGGACAACTACTGATACGGACAGACAACACCACAGTTATGTGGTACATAAACAAGCAAGGGGGTTCATATTCCTACCCCCTTTGCAGACTAGCCATGACTCTATGGAACACAGCTCTAGCTTGCAAGGTGGATCTACAAGCTCAGTTCCTGCCAGGGAAACAAAGTATTCTGGCAGACAGCCTGAGAAGGGACCTGTCAGACCCACATGAGTGGATGCTAGACACCCAAATATTCAAGATGATTACAGAAGCCTGGGGCTGCCCGGATATAGATCTGTTTGCATCCCCCCTCAACCACCAGTTACAGATTTTTTGCCCAAGGACATTTCACAAACTAGCATGGAAAGTGGATGCTGTCTCATTCAGTTGGAGGAACCTCTCGGGGTATGCCTTTCCTCCACTACCTCTTCTTCCACGGGTGTTATTAAAGATCAAGCAGGACAAACCCAAGATGATTTTACTGGCCCCAAATTGGCCTCGTCAATTTTGGTACTCAACACTGATGAATCTATCCCAGGAGCCTCCTTGGATTCTACCTCAGATTCCAAATCTTTTGTCCCAACACCAGGGCCAGGTTCTGCACTCTCATATCAAAACTCTCAGCCTGGCGTATTCAAGGTCTATGATTAATCCTACCCTTCCCAAACAAGTCATGGATGTCATCTTGGAAGCCAGATGGCCTAGCACTAGAAAATCTTATGCAGGTAAATGGAAGAGATTTTGCACCTGGATGCATGCTCTGGATTCGGATCCTCTCATTCCTAATATCCCATTGATTTTACATTACCTGACAGACATGCTACATAAGGGTTTATCTTTCTCCTCCATAAAAATACATGCCTCAGCTATCTCTGCACATTACATTACAGATCCTCCAATCTTTTTGCATCCACTTCTGAAACAATATCTCAGAGGAGCAAAGAATTTAAGGCCCCCTAGGACACCACCCATACCTGCCTGGGACCTCAACTATGTGCTGGAAAAACTCACTCTGCCTCCTTTTGAGCCTGCTGCCAAATCTGATATTAAGTATTTATCAGGGAAGACAGCTATCCTACTGGCTTTGACTTCAGCCAGGAGAGTCTCGGAGTTACAAGCACTCATGGCTGTGGAACCTTATATTATTTTTCATCAAGATAGGGTGTCTTTAAGGACTAATCCTACTTTCATGCCTAAAGTGGTTTCCATAGTGGCTTTAAATTAAACTATTCACCTGCCAACATTTTTCACTAATCCACAAAATAAGGGGGAAAGGATCTTGCATTCCTTGGATGTACACAGGCAACTTCATTTTTACCTGGACAGAACCAAGGATATCAGGAAAACAGAGCAACTGTTTGTTTCTTATGCAGCAAATTCCCAAGGCAAAGCTATTTCAAAACAGACCATTTTTAAATGGATTGCTCATGGAATCAGATTTTGTTACTCTCATCATGGAAAGCAAATCCCAGGAAAAATTAGGACTCACTCTACCAGAGCTGCTGCTACTTCAGCTGCCTTTCTCAGGGGAGTACCTACCAAAGATATTTTGGAAGCTGCAACTTGGAGTTCAGTGCATACTTTCTCTAAGCACTATAATCTCCCTCTTTACTCTCTAAGTCTAGGGCAGCCTTTGCTTCTGCAGTCTTGCAGGGCCTTCTAGCCGCTCCTTCTACTCTATAACCACTTCCCTTTATCTCAGCTTTGGGATTCAACCCTACAGTGATGACTGCAACAGTGAAACACGATGAACATAGTACAGTTGTGTACACTTACCATAAATGTAGATGTTCGAGTGTCTTCACTGTTGCACTCTGGGTTACCCACCCTCCTGTCCCCTCTTATACTTTCATTAGTGTGGTTTCCTACTTCACCCTTCTTCTGAGGTGTATTTGCAACAGGGTATGGGGTTTGTTGTATGTTACATTTTTGTTTTGCTACTAGCCTTCACTTTTGGGCACCTGACATCTGGGGCAAGAAAAACTGGAGAACATGGGGTCGGCTGGCAGCTTTGCACTCCTGGCGCTCTGACGTCAGGGAGCATGACTGAACAGCCGACGCCGGACCCAGACTTTGGGATTCTGGCCAACCGCGCGCTGCCTGCTGGCAGGAAGAACCCTACAGTGATGACTGCAACAGTGAAGACACTCGAACATCTACATTTATGGTAAGTGTACACAACTGTATTTTCTTCGTGTTTCACTGTTGCAGTCATTACATTTGGGTAATCTGCTTGCAGGGTGCCCTCAGTCGACCTGATTAACAAAGTCTTGGGTCCTGCGTCGGTTGCTGTCCCTTCTTCCATGATGCCAGGTCATCAGTGTTATAAAACATGCAGCCGACGCCATTACATCAGTCTTTCTTGCCGTGCGGTGCCAGAAGCAGAAGCAGTTCGCAAGTGCCGGTCAGCCGACTCCTGAAATTTTCATTTTCGAGTTTCAGAACCAAAGTCTTCAACTAAAAGCTAAGTACCCCTTTGGGGAAACTTTTTCTTGCTCTTATCCAATGTCAGTAAATGTTAAAAATTGCATTACTTGTGGAAAGCAAATACCTCATAAAGATTTTTATTCATACTGTATTCCTTGCCTAGGCCCTGACCACGACGTACCTTGCTGTCAGTTTTGTGCTTTGTTTAATCAGCGCACTATCTGTCGTCGGTATATTTTTGCCTCTAAATATTTTGGTTCTCGGTTTAATTATCCAGAAATGTCGAAAGACAGAGACAGGCCGTCGAGGTCCAAAACTGCCGACGATGCTTCTCCTAAGCCAGTCGCCAGTTTTCCGGTACTCAGGCACTTTCGCAGCCCCTGATACCCGCTACTTCTGATTTGCAGGCCTCTACTGGGACCCATTCGGAGTCCGGTATGCCGCAAGATACTTCAACCATGGAACCCACGGATGTCTCTACCTTGGATGGGTCCAGAGCCGCTGTGCAGGCACCGGCTTCTGAGGGTGTATTCAGGCCTACGGACTTGCATATTAAATCGATGCCTCCTTCATTACTAAGGCCTAAATCTCGATCCATGTTTAAAAAACTGACACCCAGGCCACATGCTCAGGCCTCTATATCTAAAAAACAAATGATAAAAATGGCTGAAGATCTAATAACTCCAATCAGGGGTAGCCCCCCCCCCCTCCAAGAGGCCTAGGGCTGAGCTTGATTATGAATTTTCTGATCAGGATTCTGTTTTTTCTGACACTTCTGATGACCTGGATTTGTCCTTACCTACTTATGAGGATTCGGATGCAGAGGAAACTATTCCCTCTGCTTCCCCTCCTGAGGATTTTTCTTTTGGGGAAACCTTACATACTGTAAGGGAGCATTTTCACTGGGAAAGCCAGGAATTTTCTGATTCAAAAAAAGAGGTTTAGGGATTTCCTTCTCCTACCTCAGCATAGGCCTTTGGCTATTCCTCCTGTACTAGACATTGTTGATGATGCTTTCTCAGAGTCCATTTTGGCCCCTGATTCCCTGCCTCCTGCTCCCAGTAAACCTGACAGATACTACAGGGTCCCTGAGTCCCACAAGTTCCTTTTCAAAAATCCTATTGCAGATCCAGAGACTATTTCACAGGGGCCCTAGGGCATTAAGGCTTCTACTGCTAAAAATCCTACCCCTTCTGATAGAGACTCCAGGGCGCTGGATAGATGGGGTAAAATGTTTATACTTCAGCAACCTTGGCAATTAGAGCTTTAAACTGCCAATTTCATGTTAAAATATCAGTAACATGTTATTGGACTGCTTAAACAGAAAATGACGTTGATTCCTGACTGTGTGGAAAATAGACTTACAGGATTTAATGCATTCTGCTGAACAAGTTAGAAAACATACTTTGCAATGTGGGTTTGATTCTTTAGAGGCCTCTTGCAGGGCTGCTGTTACTGGGTCTGTGCTTAGAAGGCGTGATTGGCTTAAGGAGCAAGCTTTGCCTGATCATGTGACAGCTAAATTGTTGGATGTTCCTTTAAATCAGGACCGCCTGTTTGGCAACAAGGCTGAAGAAGTTCTTAAAAAGATGGAAGATAAAGCTAAATTTATGCAAACTGTTAAAGATTTTTTACAAGTTCTGCCTCCTAGATTTAGTAGGCACTGGCCTTCTAAGAATTGGTCCTTTCCAGCCCCTTCCAGGTTTTCTCAAGCCAAACCCACACACAGCAAAAACCCCAGGTTTCAGTCCCAGGGGACTCACAGAACTAAGCAGTGGGGGGCCTCCACTTCCAAGTCTTGGAATAACGAATAACAAGACACCCCCCTATGCTAAACTGTCTCAATTACTTCCTATTAAAATTTCCAAGCACTTATCTTCTGACTGCCCCTTTGGGGGGAAAGATTGCTCTTCATGCAAAGAACTGGGAACTCATTACTCAGGACAAATGGGTTTTAAATATAGTGTCCCAGGGATACAGATTTCACATCCACACGTTGCCGTCAAGTGTGTGGCCGGACCTACCCCCAAATCAATGTGCAGAGGCTCAAAAACAAGTACTTTCTCTCTTAAGCATGGGGGCTATTCATCTGGTACCAGAAGAGGACAAGGGACAAGGTTTCTACTCCAGACTTTTCCTGGTACCCAGAAAAGACAAATCCTAGCATCCAATCCTGGACCTGTCTACTCTAAACACCTTTCTGGAGATTCCAGAATTCAAGATGCTGACTGGTTGCCAACACTAGATTTAAAAGAAGCATACCTGCACATCCCAATCAGGGAATCTTGCAGAAGATACCTAAGCTTCAAAGCAGGCTACACGCACTTTCAGTTCTCTGCACTACCCTTTGGCTTATCTACTGCACCCAGGGTACTCACAAAGTGCCTAGCTCCAGTTGTTGCATTTTGCAGGCAAAGAAGTATTCAAATATACCCATACCTGGACGATTGTCTAATTCAGGCAGAAAGCCAGGACATGCTTTTGAATCATCTGGCGTTTGTAAAAAGGATTCTAACTTGTCTGGGGTACACCATAACCAAAAATAAATCACAACTGGTACCATGTCAGCAAATTATATTCCTGGGAGCAAGCTTGAATACAACTTCCCAGATGGCTTATCTCACGCCAGAAAAGCAAATTCATTTGACAACCTACTTGCAAACAAGTGGACACAAAAACCCTGCTATCTGCAAGACAAATACTGCAAGCCTTGGGGTTCATGGCCTCCTGCATTCTTTTAATTCCATATGCAAAACTGCATATGAAGAAACTACAGTGGTATCTAAAAAGCCTATGGAGTCAACATTCTCACAGCCCAGAAACAATGATTCCTGTCATACCTTGCCTATGCCTAGAGTTCTTTTGGTGGGCAGAGGCCTGCCACCAAAACAAGGGACACCACCCCCTGCTGCCCAAACCATAACAACAGATGCATCAGACTATGCATGGGGGAATCACCTGGCAGGGAAGTGCATTCAGGGCAAATGGAACCCAAGTCAAATGCACCTGCATATCAATCAAAAAGAAATGTTAGCTGTACAGAATGCTCTGACAGCCTTCAAGGACTACATTCTTCCAGGACAACTAATGGTAAAGACGGATAACACTGCGGTTATGTGGTACATAAACAAGCAAGGGGCTACACATTCTTACCCCCTCTGCAGACTAGCCATGGCATTGTGGAAAACACCCTTGTGCTACCAAGTGCACCTACAAGCTCAATTCCTGCCAGGAAAATTAAATGCACTGGCAGACAGACTGAGCAGAAACCTCATAGACCCACATGAGTGGAAACTGGAACCAAGGATTTTCAACATGTTGACAAACGAATGGGGAGCCCAAATATAGACTTGTTTGCCTCCTCCCAGAACTACCAATTGGACAAATTTTGCACAAGGACTCCCCACAAACAAGCCTGGAAAGTGGATGCTCTGTCCTTCATCTGGAAAAACCTATCAGTCTGTGCCTTCCCCCCACTGCCTCCGCTCTCCAAAGTACTACTAAAAGTCAAACAGGACAAACCAAGGATGATTTTGATTGCTCCAGACTGGCCGCGCCAACACTGGTTCCCCCTCCTGTGCAGTGTGTCATGGTTATCTCCATGACACCTGCCTCAGACTCCTTCCCTGCAGTCTCAGCAGGAGAACCAGATTCTGCACCCTCAACTTCCAACACTGAACCTTGCAGCCTGATTAATTACTTAAACTCTCCCTTACCATCCGTCAGCAAACCTGTGATGGATGTCATCTTAGAGGCAAAGAGGCCTAGTACTAGAAAATCTTATGCTGAAAAATGGAAAAGATTCTGTGCCTGGCACCAATCTCAAGGGATGAACACAGCAGCACCCAATTTACCTCAGATTTTGCAATACTTAACTAGATGCTTCACAAGGGCCCGTCTTTTTCCTCCATTAAAATCCACGCCTCAGCCATTTCAGCTCATTATAACACAGAACCTCCCCTCTTCTCTCATCCGCTGCTCAAGCAGTACCTCAGAGGGCCCAAAAATTTGAGACCACCCTGGAGAGCTCCAACTCCAGCCTGGGACCTTAACTTTGTATTGGAGAAACTCACTCTGTCTCCTTCCGAACCAGCTGCTACTACAGACTTAAAATTTCTTTCTTGGAAAACAGCTTTCCTTTTAGCAATCACTTCAGCTAGAAGGGTATCTGAATTACAGGCTCTTATGGCAGTGGAGCCTTTCATCGTCTTTCATGCAGACAGGGTGTCACTGAGAACCAGTCCATCCTTCATGCCCAAGGTGGTATCCAGTGTAGCTCTTAATTAGTCTATTCATTTGCCAACCTTCCAGAGAACAAAGGGGAACGGATTCTGCATTCCTTGGATGTGCATAGACAACATAGATTCTACTTGGACAGGACTAAACCTCAAAAGAAAATCTGAACAACTGCTGGTAGCATTTCCTGCAGGGGCAAAGGGGAAGGCTATTTAAAAAAAAACATTTCTAAATGGATAAGCCATTGCATTCATTTCTGCTATAAGCACTATGGAAAACCTATCCCCCAGGGGATCAGACCTCACTCCACCAGGGCTGCATCTACTTCTACAGCCTTTCGCAGAGGCATTCCTACCAGGGACATCTTAGAAGCTGCTACCTGGAGTTCTGTACATACTTTCACCAAGCATTATCATTTGCCAATTTTCTCTAAATCCAGAGCTGGCTTGACAACTGCAGTCTTGCAGGGCCTTATAGCTGGCCCTAATACTATCTAAACTCCTCCTCCCAACCATAGATTTGGGAATCTACCCAAATGTAATGACTTCAGCAGTGAAACACGAAGAACATAGTACAGTTGTGTACACTTACCATAAATGTAGATGTTCGAGTGTATTCACTGTTGCAGTCCTGAGTACCCTCCCTCCTGCCCTCTAACTTCTTTTGGCTATACCTCTACTTTCCTTTACTATGCTTAAAAGCCTTTTTGGTGTATTTACTTTTTTGTTGGAGGTATACCTTTGTGTTTTTATGTTTAATTGCTCCCCATTAGGGGGGGTACCTGACATCTGGGGCAAGAAAAACTGATATAATGGCGTCGGCTGCTTGTTTTTTACCCCTGACGACCTGACGTCATGGAAGAAGAACAGCAACCGACGCAGGACCCAAGACTTTGTTAATCAGGCCAACTGAGGGCAGCCTGCAAGCAGATTACCCAAATGTAATGACTGTAACAGTGAATACACTTGAACAACTACATTTATGGTAAGTGTACACAACTGTACTTTTTTTTGGTCAGCAGTGGTTTTTGCCTTGGAACTCTGCCATTCATAGCATTTTTGCCCAGTATCTTTCTTATGGTTAAGTCATGAACACTGACTTTAACTGAGGCACATGAGGCTGCGGTTCTCTAGATGTTGTTTCGGGTTTTTTTGTGACCTCTTGGATGTGTCGCTGCTGTGCTCTTGGGGTAATTTTTGTAGGCTGGCCACTCCTGGGAAGGTTCACCACTGTTCCATGTTTTCTCCATTTGTGGATAATGGCTCTCACCATGGTTGTCTGGAGTCCCAAAGATTTAGAAATGGCTTTGTAACCTTTTCCAGACTGATAGATGTCAATTACTTTGTTTCTCATCTGTTCCAGAATTTCTTTAGATCGCGGCATGATGTCTTCCTTTTGGGGATCTTTTTGCCTTTGTCTGACAGGTTCTATTTAAGTGATTTCTTGATTCAACAGGTCTGGTAGTAATCAGACCTGGGTGTGGCTAGTGAAATTGAACTCAGCTTTCCCAAAAATGTGATTAACCACAGTTACTTCATGATTTAATAAGGGGGGCAATTACTGTTTCACATAGGACCATGTAGGTTTGGATAGTTTTTTTTTCTTTAATAAATAAAATCATCACTTAGAAATTGCATTTTGTGTTTATTTGGGTTATCTTTGTCTAATATTTAAGTTTGTTTGATGATCTGAAACATTTAAGTGTGACAAACATGCAAAGAAATAAGAACTCAAGAAGGGGGCAAATATCATTGCACTGTAGTCTGGGACATTTATTGGTCACATTTGTGCCACAACTACTTGGTCTAATGCTCATACTTTTATTGCTCATTACAAATTGGATTTGACTTCCAGAAGCAGAGCTGCCTTTGGTTCTGCAGTACCCCAGTATATTCTTCCATGAGGGCCACCCAAGGTTCATATAGCTGTTGACTCTGTCCCATTAGTTGAGGAATGAATGAAAAGGACAGCATCAGATATTAAAGTTATGTACTAACCATATAACTATGCACCTATGTTGCCCATTTTCATTCTTGTTCAACTTCCCACCCTCCTTTCCCCTTCCCTTTTATTCCAGGAGTGAACTTATGGTTGTTATGGAACATCTGTTCCAGGCTTTTCTACTAGTCTTCCTTTTATCTTAGCCTGAGGTTAGTTCTTTCTATCAGTTATCAGGCAGCAAATGTGATCTGAGGAATTGCAGGGTGACTGGGGCACTGTGAATAAAGGGAGGAGGTCGAGAGTTGAATCTGAGAATCTAGTAAATGCTGCTGAGCAGGATCCGAGGTTGGAGCCAATACCCATCACTTGAGGAAGAATGAAAATAAGCAACACATGCATAGTTATGGTGAGTACATAAGTTTAATATTTACTGAAGTGCCTGCAAAAGGAATCCTTATCATTTGCTTGTTTAATTAGAAATTCACCCTGCACACTTGTTTCTGATTTGAAGGTGATTACCCATACCTTTAACAATTAAGGGGGGCTTAGTTTTACTTATTTTTTTCTTCCTCCATTTTTCTTTCTGATGTCTACTGTGCTTGGGTTGTTTTGACTTCAATAGGGGTTGAGGATGGATGGCTCCCTTGTATCCACCATGCACACCTTCATAGATTGATTCCAGGTGGGGGGAGGTGTGTCCCTTTTATAGGTTCATAGGTAGGTACTAGGCTATCTGCTCAAAGGCATTTATAAGCCTAGCCAGAGTGTGTCGGCTTTCACCGCCCCATTGATTAATTAACTGATCCTCTGTCAAGCAGAGGCAATGAAGCGATCAGAGGGATGTATTTTCTGTTGCCCATCCACTCATCAAGGTTTCTTTTGAAGAGTGTTAGTGAGGGGCTCTGCCTAATGTAGTTTGGAATTTTTTTCAAAAGCATGGGGAGTCTCTCTGACAGGAATCTATCCCTCCAGCATGTTGTATTTATTGTTGTGGTGAAGTTTAGCTCACTAGAGCGCGTGGCTCACAGTGACTTGGATTTCTTTAGGTGGAGCATGTCCATCAATTCTGAGTTAGACATGGCTTTGTAAGTCAGGCAGAGACCACCTCTGAGTAAGCGATATGGCAGTAAGTACAGCCGGAGTTTTTTCAGTCGGGCTGCATAGGACATATGCTTGAGGCCAGTAATCCTCTTGGTTGAGATACTTTTGTGGTCTTTCCAGCTGTTGGAAGTGTCTTGTGAGGTACATCCAAGATGGGGCGTTGTACTCTATGATGGGTCTGATGAGTGACGAGTAGAGGGGCACTATAACCTTTTTATTTCTAGATGCGAACCCTTTAGTAATTAGATGGGCCACATAGAAGGATTTCCTAACTACTTTGGCAATATGATTGTCAAAGGAGAGATTACTATCTACCTGGGTCCCCAGATCTCTTATTACCTCTTCTGTATTAAGGGGGCTGTCACCTATGTGGTAATTCGTGGGTGTTTTGTTTTTCCCCAAACAGGATGACTATGCATTTTTTGGCATTTAGCTTGAGGCCATGACTGACACCAGGTGTCCGTCTCAGTAAGTCCCTTTTGGAGGATGTCCGTGTCAGCCGGAAAGTCAGTTATGGCTCCCAGTTTGCAGTCATCGGCGAATTTGGTTAGCCATAGTCCTCCTGTGTTTGCCTGTACTTCTGAGAAGTATATGCTGAACAGTAGGGGTCCCAAGACCGAGCCTTGCGGGACACCACTTCTGACTGGTTTAGAGTCGGGCCTGGAACCCGCTATTCTTACCATGTGAGTTCTGTCTGTAAGACAGTTGGCAACCCATCTCGTGTCGTAGGGGTTTATGTTCAGGCTGGTGAGTTTTTCTGTAATACCCAAGAAGGGGAATGGTGTTGATAGCCTTGGCGAGGTCAAGGTAGGCTGTGTGAACCACCTTTCCCTCGTCTATGGCCTTGGCGATTGTCTCTAAGAAGTCAACCAGGCTTAGTAGGCATGATCTGCCCTTAACAAAGCCGAACTGGGACGGCTTAAGTGTTTGGAGGTTCCCAATGTCTTTGTTAATGAGTTCCATGATGATGCGCCCCATAGTCTTGCAGACCAGGCTAGTCAGGCTTATGAGGCGATAGTTACCAGGGTCAGTTGTGGCCCCTCCTTTGTGGAGAGGAATAACCGTTGCTGTGCACCATTCTATGGGAACATAGCCTGTGGAGAGGCTGAGGTTGAACAGCATGTTTAGGTGGGAGGTTAGTTTGTTCTGTAGTTCGTGCAAGATGCAGCCTGGAACACCATCTGGCCCCATTGACGCTGTGTTTTTGGCTTTTGAAAGGGCTGTTTTCACCTGTGCATCTTTGATTTCCGGGACACTACACTTTTCCGGTATTGTTGTGGGCCCTTTTGGGGGTGAGAGGGGGCTGAAGTTTGCACTGAATCTATCTGCCAGGATGTTGGCAATATCAGTAGGTTCAGTATATTTTGTGCTATTTTGCACTAGTTCAGTGCATATCTGCGAGTTGCCACTTAGATTCTTAACATAGCTAAAGAAGGCTTTGTGATTATCTTTTGAATCTTTGGCTATTTTTCTTTCGAAGTTAGCCTTGGATGATTTTATGAGAAACCTTAGTTTCTTACTGATACTGATCGGGGTTGTCTTTCCTTTTTGGGATTTGCTTTTTTTCTGAACTAGTTTCCTCCTTCTGTTGTATAGCCTGTTTATGACAGGGTTCCACCAAACTGGTTTCCTTCTCCTAGAGGACTGAGTCTTGGTTTTGCTAGGGATGGCACGATCCATGCATCCTTGTAGGTGCTCATAGAGTGCATTTGTAAAGGTTTCTGCATCTTGGGCAGCGTTATCCTTTAGCGTGGGGCTCTGAAACTTACCACCTCTGTCTTAAGTAAGGTGAACTTTGCTTTAGAAAAGTTTTTTTACTGTGGTTTCCTTAGTTGGGTGTGGTGATGGGGTGTGGACATCCAGAGTGATTAGTTTATGGTCTGATCTAACCAGTGACGAGTTGACATCTGGTGTGGAACACCTATCACCCATGTTGGTGATGACCAGGTCCAATATGTTTTCACCTATGAGAGGGGAGTTTATCAGCTGATCCAGGGCGTTTGAGTTGATGAATTCCATGAAATGCTGTGCCTGGGAGTTTGTACTCTAGTAGTTTTCCCAGTGAATGGTAGGGTAATTGAAATCACCCAATACCAGGGTGTTCGGTAGGACCTTCATGTTTTCCAATGTCTCCAGAAAGATGGAGTGGTGGTCCTAGGTCATGGGGGGGGGTGATCTGTAGCAGGCCACAATTTGCATTGCAGATTTGCCCGATGTTAGTTGCACATGGACGATCTCAGAGGTATCATGCTGTGCCACTAACCTGGAGGTGTAGGTATCCTTGATGAGTATGGATACACCCCTCCTTTTGTGTTTTGGTCCATGTTCTGTGGCCGAAACGTGTGGTATGAGTTGTAGTCCGGTAGTGCTGGGTTGCTGTCTGGAGCCTTGAACCAGGTTTCAGTTACTGCACAGATGTCAACGTTCTCCATACTGAGGAGTGCTTCGAGCACGTACATTTTGAGATTTAAACTCCTGGCGTTGAGTAGCATAACCCTCAGTTTTTTGTTAATTGTGCTGTTTATGGAGATGAGTTTAACTTTTGAGCCTTGCCTAAAAAAGGCACTATGGGGCAGCAAGAGCCTTGGGCAGTATTCAAAAGCCTAGGGGTGACAGGTGCAAGCCATCTCTTGCGAAGCAATGCGGCTTGTCAAGCATGTCGTCCCAGGCTGACAGACACTGGATCCTCTTTGAATGACACCAGAAGCTTAGCCAATTGTTGAAATTGATAATTTTTTCTTTATACTGAGGTATCATTCTTGGTGAGGGCAGGATGCTACTCAGGGTCAGGGTCATACAGGCCTGGACTACATGATCAGAGAGCTCTTCCATGTCTCTCTTCATGTAGTCCAGGGAGGTACTTCTCAGGTCATTCACACCAACATGAACAATGACAGAGTCATATTTTTACTTGTTCTGGAGTGACCTGAGTGCTTGTGTTATGTGGCGGATTCTGGCTCCTGACAAGCAGCTAACAGTAACCTTCTGCTTGTCCAGCCTAGTGAGTGGGACGTCAGTGTGCCTGACTAGAGAGTCACCTATTACTAGTGTGTTAGGTATGTTATTTCGCCTTAAGGGCTGTAATTGTACGGCACACTGATTTTGTGTTTGATGTGTTGTCTGGTTTGTGACGGGTGTTGCAGGTTGTTTGGGTGTCTGCTTTGGAGGTCTCTGATGCTTTTGCAGGCTTTTATTTAGAGCCTCTGAGTATGATTTTGTGTATTTATGTGTATTTTTTGCCAATGCTGTTTTAGTAGGTCTGTGTGTGGCTGGAGGTGTGGTGCAAGTGTTAACCTTCCCCTCTTGACTGTTTGTTCCAGTCTTGGGTGGAGACAGCTTAGCCTCCAGTTTGGCTGTATAATTGCATCTCTCACATATGTTAGTGTTTTATGGTAGGATGAGAGGGTTGTCTGTGTACATGAGGCAGTTGTAACATTGCCTCAGGATACCCAGATTCACCAGCTGGACTGGAGAGTACACCTTAAATTGCCCTTTGGTCATGCCTGAATAGTAGGGTGAGCTGCTTAGTCGCTTGGTGAAGGGTGAATAAAGAGCCTTGCCTTGCTGGGCAATCAAGTGTCAGGGTATATTAGTGCTTGCTATTAGGTCTGAGCAAGTGCTGGGCTGTAGGATGCTTTTTGAGTGCTTAGGTTGAGAGTTAGACTAGTTTCAAGGGAAAAACTGAAGGGAAGACTTAGTGGAGCCAGGAATAATTTAACCGTAGCTACCTGGCAAGCAAAACCATGCAAATACAGTTTTTATAGTAGGGAAATGAAGGAGATAGAAATTAGCCCAAAATGGCCAGTAAACTACTAACTTCTGGGCTGGAACCACTCCTCCAGGGACAGATAGGCTGCTCAAAGGTCCCCTGTCTCACAGTTGAGCAGAGAAACTTCCTTCTATCCCTTCCCACCTCCCAGTTTGCCAGCCACCCCCCCCCCCAGACTCTGCAATTTGTACATCACTCTCTCCACCCTCTTCCAGCTACCCACTGAAGATAAACAACTTTATTAAACCTAAATCCCACTATCTTAACCACCTTAATGTGATATATTTCCATCCTAAACTTACTTCCAATTTTAGCACTGTCCACACTTAAATCCACTAACAAAGAACACATCACTCTAAACACCTTCATTTTTGCGTATACAGTCTTTGGTCCTATCCCATCATCATAGACTTTGACTACTTCCTTTCCGAACTCCCTGTGTTTTTCATATTGATCACTGCTGCAGTAACCTTATGGGTTATATCCTGCCAAAGATATAACAGCTGGGCAGCTCCCAAAGTTTCAGGGGCCCTTCCACACACCCAAACTGTTTAGAAGCTCAAGCTGAGCTAACTAAAAAAACAAGTTGAGTTTGAAGGCCCTTCAGAGATTTACTGCTGCTGAAGAGTATGCTACTCTGAGGCTTGTGAGGATTGACACTTGGCTTCTACTTTCTTTAACTGGGCAAATAAGTTGTCTTTGGGGACAAAAACTTCCATTTTCTTATTTTTACTGATATTTTACTACTTTCCCCTTCAGGAAAGTTATTTTAAAGCATGGAGTACTGTATTGTAACAAATTATCTTGACCATGGAACTGACTTTCAGTCCCATGGTTAGTCCTCCTTCCAGCCACAAAAAGAAAAAGTTAAGCAAACAGTCTTTGCCACCACAACAGGCTAGCAATTTGCTTCAGCTGCAGTTGGGTGACTGTGTTTTGACCATTTGTTGTACTTCAGACCTTTCATCTTTTACTACAGATTGCTCTGGTGTAGCACCTACAGCTACTGTAGACGAGGGGTTAGCCACGTCCTCTGTGACTGTAGGGGGTTCCCCTCAGTGGGCAAGGGAGAGCCACTCTTGTTGGTCCTGGGAGAGGAAAGGCTTCCCTGTTCTGTCAGTATCCTGGGGAAGCAGAGGATTCCATCAGTAACATGGTTGGCCCCATTTTTCCTGTCAAAAAGAAACAGAAAACCAAGCATCTATCTACTCCACAAATTTCTTTAGTTCGGAGTAGTTTACTGGGACTGGTTCAGTGTTTGATTCATGCTATTGATCTTTCTTTAGAGTAGTTTCCAGTAAAAGAAAGAGGGATGGCTCTTTTCTGGAAGAGATTCAAGATTCTGATTCTGAACAGGAAGATGCAGGGATGGATTCAGGTTTTTGTCCTCAGATTTCTGATTCAGACTCAGAGAGCAGCTCACTTTCTGATTCTCCCAGAGGGAAATTCTCTGAGACTGTTACTAGAATGTCCCAGTGTTTTCAGTGGGAGAACAGAGTAGGATTTTCTAGAACCTACACCCATTTCTCCTGTCCTGTCTGCTTTAGAGGATGTGTGTCATACTGCCTGCAAATTTCCTGATAGCCAGCCAGCTGTCCCTAAAAAGGCAGAAAGGATGTGTAGTTTCTCAGTCTTTTAAATTTTTATACACTATTCCCATACCTGACCCAGCAACTATAGCCTCAGTTGCCTACTATTCGCTAATCACTTAGTTAATTCCAATCCTACTCTTTCTAATAAAGATCAGAAAATTATTGATAGGTATGTCAAAAAAGTGTGTACTTCTGCAACTTTGAATTTCAGAATTTTAAATTGCCAGGCTCATGTTTATTCTGACATATTGTTAAAGTGCAAGGAATGTTTTATCTACAGTTTTTTTCTTGTGAAGAAAAATTTGCCTTAAATAACTTTGTTTCTTCTGTTGCACAGGCCACTACTTATTGTTTGCAGATGTGTGGCTCTGTTGATACTTTTTCCAGGGCTATGGCCACTGGTATGGTTTTAAGGAGGTTTGCTTGGCTGCATTCTCAAAACCTCCCGTATGATGATAAAAATGAAATTTTAAATTCTGCCATAGATAGAGATTTAGTGTTTGAAAACTCTGCTGCAAAGGTGATTAAAAAGTGTGATAAAGGGCAAGCTGGTCGAAGGAATCTCTACGATTTTTCAGTCCTCCTTTTAGAAATTGTCCAATGGATTTTCTTTCTCCTCATCCATTTTCAACAAAAACCAGAATAAACAGTCCCAACAGAATTCAGATTAAGCAGATATTTAAGAAGAAATGACTTGGAGGTTCTAAAAAGAAGTCTCAAACTCCCAAAACCAAGGACGCTCAAATAAGTCTGAATAACTGTTCAAGTGACCTTGTGATCACCTTCCACCCTGGCCATTGTTCTCTTCCAGAAAGTCTGAATCTCCCTTTTTCTGTTTGGCAACAGATTGTTTCAGACAAATGAGTTCTGAAAGTCATTCATCAAGGTTACAGATGACAGTGGGAAGAAATTCCTCCTTTCCAGGGGGTCATTCCTCATTTTGCTGATCAGTCTATTTTGTTTCCACTAGTTCTTCATCACATGCTGTCCCAAGGAGTGATAGAATCAGTTCCTCCTTCCCATGAGAGGAAGGGGTTTTATTCAAGGATGTTCCCAGTCCCAAAGAAAGAAAGAAAATGCTTGGAAACCAGTTCTGGATTTTCTTTCTTAAGCCTTTTTGTGATGGTGTTGAATTTAAAAATTATGTGACTTCACAACATTTTACCTCTTCTTTCTCTTTCAAACTTCCTGGTAACACTGGATGTAAAAGATGTTTGTCATCACACTCGTATTCGTCCAGATTTCAGGCATTTCTTAAGGTTTTGTATGTCTTGATTACATTATCAGTTCTCTGCCTTACCCTTTGGACTCTCCACTGCACCAAGAGTGTTCTGAAAGTGTCTAGCTCCAGTTATAGCTCATTTCAGGCTACAGGGTATCCAAATTTTCAATATTTAGATGACTTGCTTATCTTTGCAGAGTCTTTTTCAAAATGGCAGGAATCTTTCTCTTAGGTGAGAGATCTCTTACACAAGCCTGGATTCCAAGAGAACATTCAAAAGTCTTTTTTGACTCCATACAGGATTGTGTTCCTGGGATGTCAGCTATTCACCTCAGTTCAAAGAGATTTTCTTCCATAGGAAAAATAGATCTTATTTAAATCTGTTTCTAAGGTTTCCCACGTAGACTTAGGTTGCTGCAAGTGAATACCTCAGGATTTTGGGTCTCATGGAATCTATGATTTTCATGATACCCTAGCAAGACTACAGATAAGAAAGATACATTGGTATCGGAAATCTTTTTGGTCACAGCATCAGCACCCTTTAGTTTTTCAGATCCCAGTACTGGGGTTTGTCAGAAGAGAAATCACTTGGTGGAGAAAACAGATATCCTTAAATCAAGGTTTCCCCTTCTCCCTCCCTCCTCCACAGCAGTCAGTCACCATAGATGCTTCAGATTTTGTTTCGGGAGCAGTTTCAGGAGAGAGAAAAGTGCAGGGTTTGTGGGACACCCAGGACAGATGCAAGCACACAAATATCAAGAAGATGCTTGCCCTTATCAAGGCACTTAATTCTCTTAATCATCTTTGGTCCCCGGAATTTCTTCAAATGGTTTCAAACAATACCACAGTGATGTGGTACATCAACAAGCAAGGAGGAACCACCAGATCATACCCCCTTTGCAAACTAGCCATGTTAGCTTGGGATATAACTTCACAATTATAGTCTCACTGTATAGGCGTCCTACATTCCATCAGAGCAAAACTGTGTGGCAGACAAGCTGAACAGGACCAGGGTAGACCTTCATGAATGGAAACAAGATCCAGGGGTCTTCCAAAATTTGTTCCATCTATGGGGAGTTTCTCAAATAGACCTCTTTGCCTCCTGTCTGAACAATCAAATTCTGTTCCAGGACTCCATACAAGAAGGCCTGGAAGGCAGGTGACTTTTTTTCTTTGGAAAGAATGTTCCTGTACACCTTTCCACTAGTATCCAGTGTCCTTCTGAAGATTCAGAAGGAATCCCCCCAAGACCATTGTGGTGACTCCCCTCCGGCCCAGGCAGTTGTGGTTCTCCCTTCTTTTGGAAATCGCCAGGGCAATTATCAGAAGCTTCTTCAAAGAATGGATCAACTCACACAAGAGTAGTAGTGTTTGATAAACCTTGACATTAGCCATCTTCAGTTGACTGCCTGGATGACAGTGTCTTAATTCCTTTTAGGCATCTGTTTTCTGAGGACATGCAACAGGTACTAATGGACGCAAGAAAGCCTACTACTAGAAAATCATATATTAGCTAATGGAAAAGATTTTCTAATTGGTGCCAACAACATAACCAGCACCCATTCAGGGCTAGTTGTTTTCTTGTTTTACAACATTTGTGAGAATTACTATCCTATTGCCTTTCTTATTCCCCTGTCAAGGTTAATTTATTGTCCATTTTAGTATGTCTGCCCATGGATCCTCCTCTTTCAAGACAGTTACATGTCAGAATGTCCTTGAAAGGGTTTTTACACAAGAATCATCCAAGTAAACTGTTGAACCCTCCTTGGAATCTTAATTTTGTGTTATAGAAACTAACACTTGCCCCATTTGAAATAACTAATCTGGCTGACTTGAGGTTCTTAACATAGAAAATAGTTTACTGATTGCTTTGACCTCTGCAAGAAGGGTATCTGAGTTGCAAGGTCGTATGGTGAGTCAATCCCACCTCATTTTTCCACAAGCACTGGGCTTCTTTGAGAACTGATCCTTCCTTTATGCCTAATGTATCTAAGTTTACTTTAAGCCAAACTATCCATCTCCCTGTTTTCTTTCCTGAAGCTACAAATGAAGGAGAAAGGATACTCTTTACCTTGGATGTCCATAGACAACTTGGGTGCCAGCTTGACAGAACTAAATCTTTCAGATCATCACATCAGTTGTTAATTTCTTGTGAAGGTAAAAAGAAGGAACAACCTTTGTCAAAAGTGACTTTTTCCAAATGTTATTTAAGGGTATTACATTTTTGTTATCCTCACCATGGCAAATCTATTCCAAGCAGGGTCAAGGCCCACTCTACAAGAACTTTGACTATGTCTATGGCTTTTTGGAAGGGGTTGGATTCTAGAAGTATTTTAGAAGTTGTTACTTGGTCTGTACATACTTTTACTAAGCACTGTAAGCTGGATTCCTTGTCTAGGTCTAGATCATGCTTTGTTTGGACAATTCTCCAGGGGCTCCTGGTCTCTTCTCCTTCCACCTCCCAAATATAGTTAGCTGTATGGTAGTCTACCAATATAGCTAAGGCTACTGCAGCAGTGATCAGTATGAAGAACATAGTGCAGTTGTGCAAGTTGAACTTACAATTACAGTAGATGTTTGAATGAGTGCTGCTGCAGTAGCCACTCCCTCCCTCCATTCCCTTTGTATTTTGGTGTGTTTTTTATGCTAGGATGTGAGCATTTGTTTTGCCTGTTTGTCTCCTCAATAGGACTTTCACAGTGCTCCTTGCTGTGGTGTCTTAGCTACCTATCTGGAAGGCAACAAACTGTTAGATGGCAACAAACCTACTCATTCTTTCAACCAGTTACTAAAGGTGTCCCTCGGCTCTATGCTGGGTCCTCCTACTGTTTAATATATTTATTAGTGACCTCCATTCACCATGCTAGTTTAGTTCAGTATGCAGATGACTCTACATCAGTATGCACGGCCTCAACAATAAATAAGCTCCAAGACCTTACCCAGAAATCTTTCTCCTCTGTAGAAATCTGGCTCAAAGAATGAAACCTCCTACTCAAGCCCAATTTAACTAAGTTAATGTTTTTCACCTCAAAAAGTTGCCAAAATCAAAAGCAATCTTTTACTATAAAGTCAGCAAATAATACTGTCATTGAAACTGTAACTCACAATAAACTTCTAGGGGTTATAATAGTCTCAAATCTGACCACTACATACTGCACACCATTAAATCTGCACACCAAAAACTAGGCTCCCTTTATAGGATTAGTGGATTCCTTACAGATACTGCAAGAAAAACTCTAGCCACCACTTTCTTACTGCCGACTCTCTTATACACTGCTGCTATCCTAACAAACATAAACAATACTCAAAGAAAGAAACTTGCCTCCTGCTACAATAAAATAGCTAAATTTGCCACCAGTCTTCCTCTAGGACTCACCACTGTCTTAGCTTAAAGGAATTAAACTGGCTTGAACTGCACAACTAACATATTCACAACTGACTACAGCACACAGACTCATTCATCATCCAGAAAAATGCCCTGTGCTACAAAACTTATTACTATCCTACTGTCCAGCAAGGGACCTCTGTTCTAGTAAAAAATTCTTATTACTTACAAATAAGTCAAAATAATGTTGCAGGAGACTCACTCTACTCCCAATGCATTGCTGAACTCTGGAATAGTATCACCATGTAAATAAAACTCTCTGACAAACTTAGTAGTTTTAAACCACTGCTTAAATGAGATCTTAACCAATCCTGCTCCTGTACATGTTCATCACAGGGTTAAAACTTTTTCACTGTACAATACTATCCCTAAACATAATATTATCAACCTCTTACTGAAATGGCAAAACTGTTTTATACCTAACTGCTGCCTGTACAATCCACTAAGGTGCACATGTGCTTTCTCTTTAGTAACTTCCACCTGTGTAAAATCATAGAATGTACATGTATAAATGTAACTACTGTTTGCATGTAAGTGTAAGTAGAAGTGTAACTACCCTGTGTTTGACTGGAACTTAGTATAATGCAGTGTAAGCAAATGGAGCTTTTCTCCCCAGGCCTCCGCTGAAAATAGATATTACCCATTCGGACATTCCCAGTAAATGAAGACAAATAGTTATTCCTAGGCTTGTCCTTTCAGGGCTCAGTCTCCTTTTCTGTGCTGGCAGGAAAGCTCTGAAGTGCTTTGCACCCAAACTTGTTTTTCGGTCAGCTCTGCCTAAACTGCTTAACAGTTTGGGTGCTTGGTGCACTAAAGCCTTGGAAGCTGGCTGGCTGTTATATCCTTGACAGGATATAACCAGTTTAGTTAAGGCTACTGCAGTAGTGATCATTTGAACATCTACTGTTAAGGTAAGTTCAACTTATACAACTGTACTTTCTACCTCTACCCTCCACAATGCTTCTGCACCTCACCATCATACTCCTCCTTCGTTTAACTTACTACACTGTACCACTACTAACCCCATCTCTTCTGCCATCTCTCAACCTACCCTTCACTAATCTACCACAAAACCCCACAGTCCCTCATTTGAACCCCAAGACCTACCTAACTTTTTTTACACACTCTTTTCCATCAACCACTCAGAAACAACTTCAGCTTCACACTTCCTTTACTGCGTCTCCTCCAAACCTAGCAAACCCCAACGATCCCACCTCAAACTTCCTTAACATTGCTATAAATTCATCCCAGTCCTGCTCACACTCCTCTTTAGAGCCAACATTGAATCCAGTCAGGGTCCCTCAAACCGTACAACACCTGTTTTTCTTGACAATTCCATCCTGTCTTTTTACATTAATTAAAACCCAAAGCATCTCTGATATACTTGACCAGATAAACACCTTCCTTACACCCCACTCACTCAATATCACGGCCGTCACTGAAACATGGCTTAAACAAAACCTCTAATTTTCAACAGTTACTTCCTTCTTACAAATACGTGCAACACATGTGACCTGGCAATAGACAATGTGGGGCGCACTCATTCTTTATTAAAAAAATTAACCTTACTGTCATTGGTCAAGCAAATGCATCCACAAATACTGAATGCAACTGGATCCTTGTAAAACTGCTCACCTTGAAGAACATTCACTTTCTAATAGCAGTCACTTATCTTCCTGCTCCAGCTTCTCCTAAGAAACTTAAATCCCTTATTCTTACTATCACCTCAGCTGCCCACAACTATAAAAATATTGTTATTTGAGGTGATTGTAACCTAAATTGCCTTGTTCCCAAGAAGTGACATTGCCGAATTCTTAGCCAATATCAACCTTATGCAGTTAGTCAGTGATGCTGCCCATCCAGATGTCTGAACCAATATTCACTCCTTTCTGGATTTGCTAATCACCAACACTAACAGTCTTCTCATCATCTGCTAAATTTATTCCACACTTATTCAGTGACCATTCCCCAGTAACCTTCAAAATTTTCCAGCAATCACCAAAACTGTCACCCCCCTCCCAAACTAGATATTATCAGACCCAGATCCAGATCCACCATTAGTATAGAAAAACCTCAAAAAACACTTAACAACTTTTGACTGGTCTCCCATTACTAACTTGCAGAACCCCAACTCAGCTACCACATCTCTTACACATACCCTTCATAAGCTTCAAGACAAATTCTTCTGCCTTACACAGCACCATACCTCTCAACCTGGAAACATCAAAAATCTGGACAAAGCCCCATGAAAAGTAGATACAACTGCCCAAAAATCTGTATGCTGATTAGCATAAAATGTGCATATATACTTATGTAACCCCACCCACTGCAATGGAATTGTGGGATACCAACATTCAAATGCAAATTGAAGACTAAACAAAATATTAAACACAAAATATAACCAGAACAATAGTGTTTAATTTGTATAAACATTTGAACACGTATCAAACTTTGAACTCGTTTAAAACTACAATACAGTTTTCTTTTATAAAAATAAAATTAACTGCATCGAATCAAGAGAGATGTCAACAGCTAACAAAAAGCAACAGCAGACCCCATGTAGAAAATCAGAAAAAAGGGAGGGGGGGTGATAGTGATGATGATTTAATTCCAGGCAAGCTTGCATTGCAGTAGTCAGCTAGATTATGAAAGTTCACTGGTCTTTACCTCTTCAGAAAAAAAGATTGACAGTATAGTATTTAGCAATCCATCTACATACTGTGCGAGTAGAACCCACAGCCTTCTGCATCTAAGTGTACTACCTGTTGTGCTACTAACAATGCAAACTGACTTGGCATAAGCAGCACTAAACTTCTCTTCCCCTGAAGCTCTCAGCTCCTTGTAAAATCCACTTGACACTCTACTATCTCTTTCAACTTTGCAGCACAAGAAATCTGGAAAAAGCCAAAATTGGGAGGGGGGGCCCCAAAAAACAGGGGCACATTTTAAATATTGCTTGTATAATCTTGGAAACTTGCTAAAATAAAATGTGTGTTACCATGCGTTTCCTGAAAGATAGGAAGACTGAAACTTAAATGGCTGTCATTATTTATTGAATTTAGTTCTCACTGATTTGCCAGAAAACCACAAATTTTAAGAGGAACAGACCAAATGTATGAGTCAAACATTCCAGACATTCTGAGAAAATGTGGGCAGCTGAGAGCTATGGGCTCAACTCCTTGAGTCACAAGTGGTGGTATGGGTTGAGAATTCAGGCTCTTGTTCCTTGCAATTCAGGCTCTTGTTCCTTAGGTACAGGATTTGAGCCTGAGTAACATTAACCACCAGGTATACCTAAATAGGGCATTTTACACACACACACACACACACACACACACACACACACACACACACACACACACACACACACACACACACACACACAGAGTTTAAAACACATTCTTTGAGCAGCAATTATCTCCCCCTTACTGAAATGATGATCGGAAGAACCCTTAAACTGTTCTCATTGCAGGCAGCAAAATTTATTTAAAATATGCAACCGTTCTTCTGTAAGCAACAGCAGTTAACTCCCCTTACTCTTCTGAATTGAACACTCACTCGTGGATTTGGCAGGAAAAAACGGTTAACACACACCAATTCTGTGAGCAGCAATTAACTCCCCCTTACTGAAATGATGAACGGAAGAACCTTTAAACTGTTCTCATTGCAGGCAATTAAAATGGTTTAAAATGTGCAACCATTCTTCTGTGAGCTGCACACACATACCTTACTGTTCTCTTTGTAGGCAGCAAAAATTATTTAAAATATGTGACCGTTCTTCTGTAAGCAGCAACAGTTAACTCCCCTTACACACAGTTAACTCCCCTTACTATTCTGAATTGAACTGAACTCTCACTCGTAGATTTGGCAACAAAAATGGTTAATACACACACACACCAATTCTGTGAGCAGCAGTTAACTCCCCCTTACTGAAATGATGAATGGAAGAATCCTTATTTGGAACAATTCTATGCTCTCTCATTGCAGGATGCAAAAACAGTTTAAAATATGCAAACATTCTTAAAGAAGAATACCCAGGTTTCTTTTTAATGAAACTAATAAAATAAATTTGAAAAGGTGCTGCCTGGGGCGAATCGCCCTTCTTCCCCAAGCCATAAATTTAAAGTTGTACATATATTAAAAAAAATGTTAAAAAAAATCTGGAATTAAAGGGGCCACTCAGGAATTCATAGCACCCCATTCTTTTGCCCTCAAAACCTGTAAATACCAAGGAATTTGGTATAGTTGAGAGATATGCACAGCACCTTTTCAAATACATCAAAAATCACTGGCAAACCACTGAACTGAAAGCCCTGCTCAAACTTTATGCATGGTCCTCTTGGAGGCAAAACCTCTCACCAGAAAATCATACTGCTTTAACCTGTCTGCATAACCAAGCTAAACAAGCCATTTGCAGGCACAAAGCCAGCTATTTCAAAAACATGCAGCGTGTTCTTTTAGGTAACCACAAACATTTCTGGCAGGATGTAAATCTTCTCACAGGCCAAAAATCCACTAATCCCACCTCTTCCTCTGTCACCATCCAGACCTCTCAAGGCCGGCTGTCAACCGCTACCTTTCTTAAAGAATTCAGCCACCTCCCTAGTACTGCAATCTCTACTTCTCCTCGCAATGCACTCATCCCCCTCCTTTTATCCTCCTCTTCTATTTTAAGAATATTCCTCGCAAAGACCTTGGCCCCTTCTAGAAAATATACCTCTGTGTGCACCTGCTGATACTGGTAACCTGTTGTGTTGGTTTATATCACTCTGCAAAGATTTCCTTACTATACCTCTTCTCCATATTTATAACCTTTGCTTAAATAAAAAAAGTGCCCGATATATGGAGAACTGCTTTTATCAAACCGCTTCGTAAACAGGCTCATCCAGAAAATGCCTCCCACTTTTGCCCTATCTCCAGATTCCCAACACCTGGGGAAAATTCTTAGAAAAGCTAATCCACAACCAACTGTCCACTTACATCCAGTAGTACCACTTCCTGACTCTTAAATAGTATGGATTCTGGGCTGTTTGGAGCACAGTGGTCCACCATGGTCACTTACATATAAGATCCTTCTCATCATGGATAAAGGAAACCTTTCAGGAGATCTCTCATTGACATCAATAAAGCTTTTGATTTTATTGTCCTTGTCCTGCTCCTTCACTCCCGCCAAAAAAAATCAGAGTTAACCCCAACACTGTCACCTGGTTCCAACATTTTGTAACAAATAGGTATTTTTATACCAAATCACCTAGAGCCATATTTTACACCATCGAGTGGCTGTGCCTGCCATGGTGTGCATTCTGTGATCTGTGCTGTCCTATCTGCCCAAAGAGGTTAGTCTATGCATTTCTTCCTCTTTAGAGCACCATGTAGAGTGTGCCCTGCTTCCCACAGTTCTGTTCATTGGCGAGTTTGAGATGGAAACAGTCAGAATGTGTTTCAGAGGTGGGAGGAACCCCACAGAGATACAGGGAGAACATGTAAACTGCAAACCAGTATTGGCCAGAGGTGAGGATTGGAACTTGTACCTCGTGCATGGGAGATAAAGACCTTAGCCATGATGCCAATTGGTCTTCTATCATATTTACGTTTTTGGTTAGACCAGTCATTTAAGTTCCAAAGCCACACTGAAAACACAAGTGAAAAGGTCAGTTCTCTTTTATTCTCTTCCTGGAAAATGTCTCCCTTTCTGTCCAGTCCAGCTAACGCTGCAATAGGCAAAGGAGTCATCCTTGTTGAACTTGAATATGGGCTCTAAAAAAAAAAAAAAGAACATCTGCTTTACAGTCCATTGAAAACAAAAAGAGAGAGAGATGGCAGCAGTTAACATGATATCCCGACCCTATGTAGAAAATGGGAAAAATGTGATTGATGATGAGTTATTTCATAGTCAAAATAGGTTCATCTCTATCATCTTCAGCACCCCTTACCACAGTAGTGCCCAAAGGATTCATACTTGCCCCACTGTTGTTTTCAGTCTTTATTAAAAAAACTACCTTCTGACTTCTCTAATCTTTCTATAACTCTTTATGCAGATGACATGGTTATCCTTCGATCCGGTCCCTCTCATTCAAACACAGCTTCAGTCTTGCCTCCACTCTCTCCATCCTTGGCTAAACAACCATAAGCTACTCCTAAATGCCTATAAAGCAAAAAAGTATATATTTGGAACCTCTCAAAAGCTGAAAAAATGCCTAAAAATCTCAATGTTGCAGGTCTCCGTGATTCTTCTATGGAAAATCCACATTCTTTAAATACTTAGCTTTATGGTTAGACTAATCGTTTAACTTCCAAAACCACACTGAAAACACAAGCAAACAGATCAGTTCTCTCTTATTCAAATCCTGAAAAATATCTCCCTTTCTGTCCAGACCAGCTATAGCTGCAACAGGCAAAGGAGTCCTACCTGCTCAACTTGAATATGGGCTTCCCGTCATAGCCATAGCCTCTAAAAAAAAGCCCATCTGCTCTATAGACCATTAAAAACAAAATTTGCTGATTCATTTCCAGTTCTTTCCCTCGGGAACATCACTGTACAACTCTCTCTAAAGTTGTATGGCTACCAGTCTCCTACAGAGTTGAGCTGCTCCTGGGTCTTTTCTTTTCAAACCACTTCAGTCAAGTGCCATCCCATGTCCTGCAGCCAGAATACATAATTAAACTTCCCTCTACAATGTTCACAACCTCTCCCAATTGACTCCCTCATTCCAGACACACCAAACTATTGCACTGTACCAACTATTCTTTCTCCATTCTTTTATGCAAACTCTGGCAGTCCCTCTCCCCTCATCTGAAAGAAGCCTTTTCTTTCCCTACTTTGAGAGCACAACTCAAAAGACACCTCCGTTTAAAATCTGACTGCAAGTACTTTTCCATTGGCTGTATAACCAAACTCTCTCCTGACCTGCATCACTTCTACTTCAGTCCTCTTTTCTCTGCTACTTCTCTTTCGTACTTTCTACTTAAATTAATGCTGATGCCATTAATAATATTTATAAAATTTCAATTGCCAGTAGGATTCTCTGCCTTCTGTGATTTACTTCATGTTTGTGAATTTGTTCTGTTTTTTTTTTTTTTTTTTTTTTTGTGAATTTCTTCGCCCAGGCTGTGCCTGCAAATGGTCTGTTGTGATCAATGAACTATTCTGATAAACAAACTAAATAATAAAATAAATGTTTTGTTACAGCCTGCAATTTCCCAGACAGCCATCTTGCTGTCCCAAAGAAAGCAGATATACTTTATAAAGTTCTTAAGTGGTTTAAGTTTTTATACACTGATCTCTGACCCTATTGCTTTAGTGAATCAATCACCCAATAAATATATAGTTACTACTGTGAAGTCCCCACTCTGGTCCAGTAATCAAGGATCCTAAATCCTCACCACTGACACTGGAGAGGAACGTTCACTTGGAACAAAAATGGATACACTCAGTATTTCCAGATGCAGTCCTCTCTGCATCAAGCTCAATTTCCCTTATGAGCACATGGAGAACACAGTCAGCTCGGCGTCTGGATTTCTTTATATCTGTCTCCCTCCAGGGCTCTAGTAAGGCTCCCCACTGGCACAGCTGTAAAGTTAAGTCCTCCGCCGAGTGGCCAAGTCCTCCAGCACCCTCTCTGTGAACCCAGTGGTTTGTGTACCTGCTTCCACGTAGCTGACACACACACACACTTTGAGATTTAATTTTCACACACCTGGGAAAGGCTAGCACAGATTACCCACTCTACCAACTTTGCCTAGACTATAAGGTTGATTCACTGCCACCAGTCAGTTACTATAAGGCTCTTAAAAGGGTATCCAGTTATACTGATTGAATTTAATATTATTACAAATGGTAGTTTGACCGACAGCAAGGCTCTCAGGAGTGGCCAGCGTTATCACCTAATAAATATATGCAAATACTCTCAAAGCTTAAATATTTCTGAAAGGACCAGCCACAATTAAAAGTATATTTAGTAATGAATAATAAAAGAACATGAAAATGCTAAATATCTATTTACAGTAAACACCAGAGTTTTAACCGCAGGAAATATTAAAATAACACAGATGAATAGATTCAAGCAGATACAGAAAAACAGTACTTAACTAATCCCATTATATTTTCCTGACTTATCTAAAGAGTTACTATTCCATGGTTCACTTACTAGAGGAAGGCAAGATGAAGTAGGTGAGGGACCTTTCTATGTCAGGTTCCAAGAAACAAACTGCTCCCAAGGCTTCAGTCCTTCTAATGTTAAAACATTATTTCTGTACAGAATGACATCACATACATCTGGTCATCTGACTTTTGGTTCCCATGTAACCCCCTATCATTAAAAGCTGTCAGAATTGATCACATAGGTGTCAATAATACACATATGAAGAGTCTTGCTAAGGTCCGCTGCAGCTCCTGGAAGTTATAAAACAATTTCAAACCTCCACCCTTTCAGAGTAGCAATTAGTTTACCTCAATGACAATGCAGGAGGCTTCCTAGTACAAACTTTTTCTCTCTGGCTGCATTCAGAACTGTGAGATAACATCTTTATGGCCTAGGCTGACTCATTTATTTTTTTTACTATTTCTCAAAGTCAGGTGCATATAGATTAGACTCTTGTCTTCCAGTATCCTCTGTTACAATATATACATTTAAACAGTTACAATAATGCACATACTTTTCTTTGCTGCCCAGCAGGGCACACTGTTGATACGTTTTTGAGAAAAGCAGCTTTACAAATACATTTTTCAACACAAACGTCTGTACAAATCAGTTTGATATGCAAATGACATATAATTCTTTACAAAATTGCAGCTAGCTGTGCTGGAATATGTTACACATCCACTGCCCTGCTTCTGCTGGCATAGCTTGTAGTACCTCCGTATAATCACATCTGTCCCCCCTTTGAAGACTCAAGCTAGTTTTTCAATTGCCCCTTGAGAAACGTTGCTTGAGAGGAATTTGTCTGTATGGGAATTCATTAGCCCATACCCTGTCTTGAGAGCCCATTTGCCTTGCCGTTGCTGACACCACTACAGTGCTGCACTGTTGTATCATATGCCTGTAACCCTGGGCTCCACCATAGTAACTTGGCATTTGGCTGACCGGTTCAATTTAGTCATAGATCCCTCTCAGACTCCTCTTGCTTCCTACTGCAAATATTTAGCACAAGGGCCTCGCTATCATGGTAAGGTTTCATCATGTTAACATGGTACAATTTGTGCCCCTGCCTAGTAGTTCTACCATGTAGTTAACATAACTGTCCCTCCTTACCACTTTGAAGGGTCCTTCCCAAGCTGCCTACAGCTTATTCTGTCTGACAGGAATGAGAACCATCACCTGCTGTCCCACAGCATACTCTCGGGCTCGAGCATTTCTGTCACACCAGACCTTTTTTTGCTGTTGGGCTCTTGCCAAGTTCTCCCGGGCCAAGCCCTTGAGCTCCCTAAGCCTTGTCCTGAGGTTTAGAATATGCCACAACGGACTCCTTGTAGGATTCACACACACCCTCCCACTCATTATGAATCTAATCTAAAGACCTCCTCACCATGTGCCTATACAGAAACACAAAGGGTGAAAAACATTTCGATTCCTGGGGTACCTGTCTGTATGCAAACAGCAGTTGGGCAAATATTTGTCCCAGCCTCTCATAAGCTGGTTCAAATTATTGTAGCATGGCCTTTTGTGTAGAGTTTAACCTCTCCACAAGACATTAGTCTGAGGATGGTAGGGGGTGGTCTTTAGATGCTTCACCCCCACAGTACTTCCACAGACAAGCCAGCAGGTCTGACATGAAATTGGTACCTCTGTAAGGCAGTATTTCTATTGGGAAACTTACCATGTTAAAAATCTGTAACATCATTTGTTACCTTCTCTGCTTCAATGGAGTACAGAGCCACCACCTTAGGGTATCTAGTAGCATAATCTACTAACACCAGGATATACTTCTTCCCAGTGGAACTTGGGGTACTCAAAGGCCCCGCAATATCTTTAGCTACCCTCTGAAATGGCTCCTCAATCACAGGCAAAGGCATCAAAAGAGCTTTGACCTTGCCTACCTTTTGACACTGTTCACAGGTCCTGCAGTACCCTGTTACATCCCTTGCAATCCCAGGTCAATAAACGTTCTGCATAATATGTCTCTTGGCACGCTTTATGTCCATATGACCTGGAAAAGGAATGTCATTGGCTTTGGCTGGAAGTGCCAGACTGTAGGCACTACCAACTACCTCAGGTGTCCACACTATGTACAGTAACCCTTTGTTCCAGTATACCAATTCCCCCTTTTCTTGAAAATCAGGTGCCTCCTTAGCTACCTCCCACTGGCCTTGTAATGTAATTGCTACAAATATCTGCACTGAAGCTGAAGTTAAGTGAAACTTGCAGTAGTGTATTTTAGTATTCTGTTAAGTACAAACTTGCAGTTTTAAAAGTACTGTATTTTCATTTTTTTTGTTTCCTAATTGTGTGTTTCTTTGAACAGTGTGCTGTGTGGTTTCTGCTATAGAGGGGGTGGTGGTCTTATCACTTTTATGTTATCTGATATTTAATAGCCTAGAGGGATTTTTCTGTACTTTAAGTGCTAGCCACAAAGTTTGAGAATTCATTTTAGGCTCAACTTCTGAGAGACTTGCTTGGCTACAAACATTGGCATTAGAAGCTGAAGTTAAGTGAAACTTGGAGTAGTGTATTTTAGACTTCTGTTAAGTACAAACTTACAGTTTTAAAAGTACTGTATTTTCATTTTTTCTGTTTCCTAATTGTGTGTTTCAGTTTTCAGGTTAGTGCTGAATTCAGGGCTGTGTGTGTCTCTGCAGTTAGTTCCCCACCCACGCTCCCTGTTCTTGTGTTGGTATTAGTGTTGGTGGATCTGGAATTGCCCTCCTGTAAGTCTGTAGTAGAACACTTCTCCTGGGTCCATCTCATTTGCTCACTTAACAGAGTGTAGTGAGATCATATTCTGAGTCTAGTGTTCACTCTACTTAATACAGAGAGAAGATATGAGAAGGCCAACCCACTTAGGCTTTTCCTTCCTCTCTCCTTGTACTTAAAAAATTGCACTTTATTCATCTGCTTTTACTGTATTTGTGTTTCCTCCTACTTTATTTTGCTTTTCTTAAAATTAATCAATTTTATTTATTCTGCTGCATTTATTACTGCTTGGTAGTAGCCTGATTAAATTGTAACTGTTATTCTAAGTCTTTTGGTTTAAGCACCTGGGCTTTAT
The DNA here is from genome assembly GCF_019279795.1 of Protopterus annectens. Classification (NCBI taxonomy): domain Eukaryota; kingdom Metazoa; phylum Chordata; order Ceratodontiformes; family Protopteridae; genus Protopterus; species Protopterus annectens. The sequence goes on along the minus strand of NC_056737.1, from coordinate 1,813,971,603 downwards.
ACAAGTTGTTTTACATTAAGAAGGTTTGTGGTTTGCACTGTTGTGGCAGGACAGATAGCTTACATCCTTCTAAGCTGGGAATTGCTGATTGAAGGCACAGTGTCTGCTATTCTAAAAGTGTATTAGTTCTGGCTTAAGCACTTGGGCTTCAGGCCAGTTATTCTACATTAAGAGGGTTTATGGTCTGCACTCTTGTTGGAGGAGAAGCTGGATTCTGCCCTTCTGAGCTGGGAATTTCTGGTTACAGGCTTATTGTGCCTGCTTATTTGAACTGTTTCTTTTTGAAATTGGTGCACCTTGTTGCTGTAGCATAGACCAGATTCAGGCTTGCTGAATCTAGCTTTGTTTGTATAACTTGAGCACTGATCCAGGCCATCTTTTTTTTTGGAGAAGGTTCCCCTGCACCCTAGTAGCAGGAGAGTGCAGTTAGAACTTGTCTGATTGAAGACTGCTGGAACAGGGCTCAGTTGCACTTTATTCATCTGCTTTTACTGTATTTGTGTTTCTTCCTACTTTATTACTAGGGGCATTTAATACAACTCTGATCTGCGATATATAACAATAGGTATCCTTTTATGTGCATTTAAAGTGATTTTTGATTGTATCTGCTTTATTTTCTGGGAAAAAAAATAAAATATACTTGTTTCCCGCCTTTCTAAGCTAGTATAGTCCAGTTTTCAGGTTAGTGCTGAATTCAGGGCTGTGTTACAAATCTCTGTGTTTGCCCATACCTTACTTGGATAGAAGAACATTTCTCTGTTCACCTGTGAGAGAGGGGAGCTTTGAGCAGCCTGTCTGTCCCTGGAGAAGTGGTTTCAGCCCAGAAATTAGTATTTTATTGGCCATTTTGGGCTAATTTCTATCTCTCTCATTTTCCTGCTATAAATACTGCATTTGCCCGGTTTGGCTCGCTGGGCAGGGCCTGTTAGCTAGGGTAAAACTATTTTCGGCTCCACAAAGTCTCCTCTTCAATTTTTCCCTTGGAACTAGACAAACTTTCAACTTAAGCATTCAGACCATTCATTTCTCAGCCCGGCACTTGCTCAAAACTCATAGCAAGCACTCATAAACCCTAGCACTAGACCCTCCTGTACTGCACAGAAGGACAAGGCTCTCTATTCGTCCTTATCAGCCATCCAATAAAACAGTTCACTGTACCTATCCAGGCATGTCCAAAGGGCCATTTCAGGTGTACTCTCCAGTCCAACTGGTGAATCTGAGCATTTTGAGGCAATGTTACAACTGCCTCATGTACACAGACAACCCTCTCCTCTTAACCACCAAACACTAATACATGCGAGAGATGCAATTATACAGCCAAACTGGAGGCTAAGCTCTCTCAACCCAAGACTGGATCAGACAGTCAAGAGGAGAAGGGAAATACTTGCATCACACCACCAGTCTCACATAGACCCATTAAACCAGCACCGGCAAGAAACACACATAAATACATGAAAACATACTCTGAGGCTCTAAATAAAAATCTGCAAAACCAACAGAGACCTCCAAAGCAAACATCCAAGCAACCTCCACCCCCCAACACAAACCATAAAACACATACTTTGCAAAACTAGTGTGCCATGCAATCACAGCCCTTAAAGCAAAATAACATACCCAACATACTAGTAATAGGTGACTCTATAGTCAGGCACACTGACGTCCCACTCACTAGGCTGAATAAGGAGAAGGTTACTGTTAGCTGCCTGTCGGGTGCCAGGATCTGCCACATAACACAAGCACTCAGGTCAATCCAGAGCAAGTACAAATATGACTCTGTCATTGCCATGTTGGTGTGAATGACCTGAGCCGTACCTCCCTGGACTACATGAAAAAAGACATGGAAGAGCTTTCTAATCATGTAGCCTTGGCCAGTATGACCCTGACCCTGAATAGCATCCTGCCCTCACCAAGAATGATACCACGGTATAAAGAAAAAAATCTTGATTTCAACAATTGGCTAAGTTTCTGGTGTCATTCAAAGGGGATCCAGTGTCTGTCTGTCTGGTATGACATGCTCAACAAGCCACGCTGCTTCGCTAGAGACGGCTTGCGCCTGTCACCCTTAGGCTTTCGAATGCTGGCCAAGGCTCTTGCCACCCCCATAGTGCCTTTTTTAGGCAAGGCTCAAAAGACAAAACCCACCGCCGTAAATAGCACAAGTAACAAAAAACTGAGGGTAGTGCTACTCAACGCCAGAAGTCTAAACCTCAAAATGCACGCACTCTAGGCACTCCTCAGTATGGAGAAAATCAATATATGTGCAGTAACAGAAACCTGGTTTAAGGCTCCAGAGAGCATCCCAGCACTACCAGGCTACAACTCATACCATACATTTTGGCCACAGAACCAAAACTGAAATACAAAAAAGCAGGGACGTATCCATATTCATCAAGGATAGCCACACCTTCAGGTTAGTGGCACAGCACAATGCTTCAGAGATTATCCACGTGCAACTAACAACGGGTAAAACTGCAATTCAAATTGTAGCTTGCTACAGATCACCCACCATGTCCCAGGACCCCCATTCCTCGTTTCTGGGAACACTGGGAAACATAAAGGTCCTATTAAACACCCTAATATTGGGTGATTTCAATTACCCAAACATTAATTGGGAGAACTACTCAAGTACTAGCTCACTTGCCCAACATTTCCTACAGTTTATAAACTCAAATGCCCTGGTTCAACTGGTCAACACTCCCACCAGAGGTGACAACATATTGGACCTGGTCATCACCAACATGGGCGACCGGTGTTCCACACCGGAGGTCAACCCCTCGCTGGTTAGATCTGACCATAAGCAAATCACTTTGGATATCCACATTCCGCCCCCATTCCCGGACAAGGAAAACACCATGAAAAACTTTTCAAAAGCAAACTTCATGTTACTTAAGACCGAGGTGGAAAGTTTCAAAGCCCCCATGCTGAAGGATAATGCTGTCCAACCTGCAAGATCCTTTACTAATGTGTTCTATGGGCACCTACAAGAATGCATGGATTGTGCCATCCCAAGCAAAACCAAGACTCACTCCTCCAAGAAAAGGAAACCAGTCTGGTGGACTCCTGCCATAAACAAGCTATACAACAGAAGGAGGAAACTAGTACAGAAGAGAGTAAAATCCCAAGAAGGAAAGACTTCCCTGATCAGTATCAGCAAGAAACTACGATCCCTCATAAAATCATCCAAGGCAAGGTTTGAAAGAAAAATTGCCAAGGACTCCAAAGATGACCACAAAGCATTCTTTAGCTATGTCAAGAATCTAAGTGGCAATGCTCAGATCTGCTCAGAGTCAGTGCAGAATGGCACAAAATACACTGAACCGACTGATATTGCCAATATCCTGGCAGGCAGGTTCAGTGCAAACTTCACCCCCCCTCTCACCCCCAAAAGGGCCCATAACCATACCAGAAGAATGTAGAGTCCCTGAAATCACAGACACTCAGGTTAAAACAGCCCTCTCCAGAGCTAAAAACACAGCATCAGTGAGACCGGACGGTGTCCCAGGCTGCATCCTACACAAGCTCAAAGACGAACTAACCCCTCATCTAAACACACTGTTCAAACTCAGCCTCTCCACAGGCTACGTACCATAGAGTGGCGCACAGCAACGGTTATTCCACTCCACAAAGATGGAGCCACAACAGAACCCGGGAACTATCGCCCTATAAGCCTGACTAGCTTGGCCTGCAAGGCTATGGAACGCATCATCATGGAACTCATTAACAGAGACATTGGGAACCTCCAAACACTGGACCCTACCCAGTTTGGCTTTGTTAAGGGCAGATCATGCCTCCTAAACCTGGTGGACTTCTTTGAGACAGTTACCAAGACTATAAACAAGGGAAAGGTGGTACACACAGCCTACCTAGACCTCGCAAAGGCCTTCGACATCATTCCCCATTCTGGTATTATAGACAAGCTCACCAGCCTGAACATAAACCCCTACATCACAAGATGGGATGCCAACTGGCTCACGGACAGAACCCACATGGTGAGAGTTGCAGGAGCTAGGTCCGACTCTAAACTAGTTACAAGTGGCATTCCCCAGGGCTCAGTTCTAGGACCCCTCCTGTTCGGCATATACTTCTCAGAGGTACAGGCAAGCACGGGAGGACTATGGCTGACCAAGTTCGCAGATGACTGCAAACTAGGGGCTGTAATTGACTCTCCGGCTGACACAGACATCATCCAAAAGGGTCTCACTGAGATGGATACCTGCTGTCAAAATCATGGCCTCAAGCTAAATGCCAAAAAGTGCATAGTCATCCCCTTTGGAAAAAACAAAGTACCCACAAACTACCACATAGGTGGTAGTCCCCTAAATACGGAATACATAATAAGGAATCTGGGGAACCAAGTAGATAGTAATCTCACCTTTGATCATCACATTGCTAAAGTGATTAGAAAATTCTTCTACATGGCCCATCTAATCACAAAAGGGTTCGCATCCAGATCAAAAGAGGTCATTGTGCCTCTCTGCTCATCACTCATCAGACCCATCATAGAGTACAATGCCCCATTTGGAATGTACCTTAGAAGACACCTGCAACAGCTGGAAAGACCACAGAGGTACCTCACCAAGAGGATCACTGGCCTCAAACAGATGACCTATGCAGCTCAACTGAAGAAACACCAGCTGTACTCGGTTGCATACCGCCTACTCAGAGGTGATCTCTGCCTGACATACAAGGCCATGTCCAACCCAGAATTGATGGACATGTTCCACATAAAGAAAACCTTATCCCCTCGAGCCACACGCTTTAGGGATCTAAACCTCACCACAACAATAAATAGGATGTGCTGGAGGGATAGATTCCTGTTCAGAGACTTCCCATGCTTTGGAACAAGATTCCAATATACATTAGGCAGAGCTCCTCGCTAACACTCTTAAAAAAACCTTGACGAGTGGATGGGAAACAGAAAGTTTACCCCGGGGATTACTTCAGTGGCTCTGCTGGACAGAGGCACAGGGAACTAATCTAAGGGGATGGCGAAAGCCAACACATTTTGGCTAGGCTTATAAATGCCTTCGGGCAGATAGCCTAGTACCTATCTATGAACCTATGTTCAAGAGCTGAACCTGTCTCAACCCTATCTTTTGTAACATTCCCAGCTCCCCTTCCACAGGAAGTCTGATATCCTGTAACAGTGGTGCCTCACTGTCAGCCTGGGTACTACCACTCACCTCTGCCCTTGCAGTCACTCTCTCCATGGGAACATCAGTAACTACCAGCAGCTGTGGCTCACCTTCAGGCTCACTGCTACAGGGTAGCTCCCTCCCTAAAATAAAAAAAACTTGTAAGCAAACACTTCCTCACAAATCACAAAGCAGAATGCGGTCCTGGTCAACAATAAAGGATGTCTTCAAAAATTCAGTCGAATGCAGCCAGGAACACACCAAAAAACAGTTTATTGCACAATATAGCTCCCTCCCTAAAATAGCCACACCACCAGCCCTGGCTTCAGGTGTGGTGTCTGTCTGGGTCTCCCCCCAGGCTATCAGACCCACATGCCTGTCTCCAAGCCTTACTGTGTGTAACTGCATGCACACAAGGTACTGCATTATCAAAATCATTCCCTATCAGGACATCTGCAGGGATATCCTCAAACACACCTACTTCCTTCCTTCCTTCCTTTTCCACCCTACCAGTCAAGGTGAACCCTGGCCAAAGGCATTTGGAATGGGGTACCTCCTAAAGCTCTGACTGGAGTGGACTGCTCAAGCAAGTACTGTTCTTCTTTAGCCACTGCAGCTTCACAATAGTTGTCAGAGGCTGTCTCTCTTAGCAGTGGCCTATTTTCCATCCAGTAAGATAGGATATAACCTCTTGGGATAGTTTGGTACCCCTGTTGTCTCCAGATGACTTACCACTGGCATACTGTTATTCCCACTTGCTGACTCACCTACCTTTTGCTTCCCACCTTGCCTCCATGGACATCTATATGATACATGGCCCCACTGATTACATTTAAAACATTTAACTCTTGATCCTGGCTTGTACCTGAACTAGTGGCTTTCCTTGTTTCTGGGGGATTCTTTTGAAGTGGTTTAGGCTGCCCACCATGGGTTCCCTTATATCCATGTGCAATACTGGGTATCCCCTTCCTGTGCAATGGTGCCCTGCTTGCTAAGTAGAAATCCTCTTTTTTCCCCCAGCTCATCTGCAGAGTTACATTCTCATCTGCCAACCAGATTCTCATGGCCTCAGGCAAAGTGCTATGGGCTTGTTCCCTAACCAAAAGGTGTGCCAGCACTTCAAAAGTGGTGAGGTGACGCCCACTCGCCCACCATTGAAAATAAGTGCTTAACTCAGCAATATAATCACACACACTTTCATATGCTTTGTGCCTACTTTTTTTTCTGTAAGCTTTGGGTGTTAACTTAAAGCATTCATTCAAGTAAACAATATTTGACTTTATCATAACTTAATCAATATCAGACAATTGAGAAACAGCAGTATGCAGTAAGGGGGTCAGAAACCGTACACAGAACCCTTGGTTTGGTTAGCATTATATTGTTTACATACTCTTTCAAATATATAAATAAAACTACCAAAATTATCACCTTCTGTAAATTGTGGAAAAAATGTACTGACCTTTATTGCTTCTGGGGTTCATTTATTCCCTTCTCCATTACCTCCATAACTCTGGCAAAGAATCAGCATCTCCCTCTCATGTTGACACTGCCTCTCATTTTCTTCAGCCTCCAAATACTACAGTCGCTCTGCTGATTCTAATTCCATCTGTTTCTCCTTTACTTCAGCCTCCAAATGCCGCAGTTACTGCTGATTCTAATTCAAAACATTTGGGCTTCAGTTCAAGTCTCTCTAACTCCAGACAGAGCTTTAAGTCCTCTGAAGAAAAGTTGAACTGTCCTCTTTCTTAGGGCTACATATTCCCATCAGCAGACTGGTTATCCTCCTGATTGCTGGTCTGAGCTGTGACTAAGGCTGAAACCATTCCCTCTTTAGTCAGGTTGGCATGCACCAGTTCTTTGGTTTCGCACATCTTGGTCAACTGGTTCTTTGTCAGCTTACCATAATCCTCTGCTGACATCTTTGCCTGCTTTCCCTGACTAAACTAAACCAAAAAAAAAAATAAATAGAACTGTTGTGAAATGAAACTCTGAAAGTTTACGTTGTGGTTGTTTGAGAGTACACCCACCTTTAGTGACAACTGTCTACAGGCTACAGAAGTTCAATTAATATCCAACCACTGATCACCAATATGTGATGAATCCCACTCTGGGCTAGTAATCAAGGAGCCTGAATCGTCATCACTGACACTGGAGAGGGACATTCACTTGGAACAAAAATGGATACACTCAGTATTTCCAGATCCAGACCACTACATCAAGCACAATTTCCCTTAACACACAGGGAAAAAGTCAGTGCAGGATCTGGCTTTCTTTATATCTGTCTCCCTCCAGGGCTCCAATAAGGCTCCCCATTGGCATATCTGTTGGGTTAATTCTTCAGCCGATTGTTCAAGCCAAGTCCTGCAGCACCCTCTCTGTGAAACCAGTGCTTCATGTCCCCGTTCCAAGTAGGTGTCTCACACACACACACACACAAACAGAACCTTGCTAAGATCTGCTGAAACTCCTGCAAGTCATAAAACAATTTCAAACCTCTACTTTTTCAGAGTAGTAATTAGTTTACTCCAATAACAATGCAGGAAGCTTCCTAGTACAGATTTTTTTTGTCTCTGGCTGCATTCAAAACTGTGAGATAACATCTTTATGGCATTGGAGTAGTAATTTAATTTTCTTACTATTTCTCAAAGTTGGATAGATTGAGATTAACCTGTTGTCTTCCAGTATCCTCTGTTACAATATATACATTTAAACAGTTACAGTAATATATGTACATTTCTTTGCTGCCCAGCCGGGCACACTGATACATTTTTAACACAAGCAGCTTTACAAATACATTTTTAACACAAGCATCTATACACATCAGTTTGATATACAAATGACATATAATTCTTTACAAAATTACAGCTAGCTGTGCTGCCATATGTTACACATCCACTGCCCTTCTTCTCCTGGCATAGCTGGCAGTACTTCCTAGCATTACAAATACTAATCCCTCTCCTTCTGACAAGATGGAAAGGCTTTTGATAAATTTGGGGAAAGATGTATTCTTCTGCAACAATAGTTTTTAGAATTCTCAACTGCAAAGTTCATAGGCTGAAGTTTATGCTTGCCCCTTGTGAGAATATGAAGAATATTTTGACATTTGTTTCCTGTTGTGAGGAGAAATGTTTTGTGTAACTTGGTGTCTTCCTTGTCTCTAATGACTACTCACTGCGTGAAATGTGATTAAGATTCTGCTGATGCTCTTTCCAGGACTGTTGCCATTAGAACTGTTATGAGGAGGTTTGCCTGACTTTGTGTTCTCAATCCCAGCCCAACTGCCCCCACCCAAGGATATCAAAAATTAGATATTATAATTTTCCTTTGGCTAGAGAAGTAGTTTTTTGGACTTTACTGATGAGGTCATTAAAAGTGTGATGAAAGATTCAAGTGATCTCACATATTTTCAGTCCTCCTGTACATTTGCCAAGGGATTCAGTGCTCTCTTCACAGCTTTATTTAAAAAGCAAAATAAACAGTCCCATCAAGCTGCTAGGAAGCAAATGTCTAAAAAGCAATGACGGAATTCCCAGAAAGAAAGCAGGAATCCCCTAGAACAAAGGGCAGGCAGCCTAATATATCTGAATGACTATATGAAGGATTTTCATTCCTCACTCCAAACCTGGCAGTCTGTTAATCCTTCCTGAACATTTGAATGTCCATTTCCTTGTTTGGCAACAGATCGTTTCAGATAAATGTGTTCTGAGAATAATCTGTCAAGGTTACAGATGGCAGTGAAAGTCTCTTCCTACCTTTTGGAAGATTCCTCTTCACCCACCAGACCAGACTTTCCTTTTCTCTCCTGTCATTCAGTATATGCTTTCCCAGGGGCTGATAGGTGAAGATTTTTATTCTAGAATGTTCCTGGTACCAAAGAAAGAAAATTCATGGATATCTGTTCGGAATCTTTCCTTTTTGAACCACTTTGTTATACTTCCCAAGTTCAAAATGCTGTCTCTCCACAACTGGGCATCCTTTTTTCACTATTTGTGTTTTCTAGTAACTTTGGATTTAAAAGATGCATATTGTCTAATTTTTATAGATCCAGATTTAAGACATTTATTCAAGTTTTCTATGTCTGGATCACATTATCACTGTTCTACATTACCCTTTGGTATATGTACTGCTCCAAGGGTGTTCACAAAGTGTCTGGCTCCTGTGATAGCCTACTGCTGAATGCAAGGTATTCACATTTTCCATCTTTAGATGACTTGCTTATCTTTACAAAGTCTTTTTCACAATGTCAGGAGTCTCTCAGTTGGGTGAGCAATCTCCTACACAAGGTGGGATTCCAAGAGAACATACAGACATCTTCTGAGTTTTTCTACTCATCCTTCCATCTTATCATGGGAGTTCCTTAAGATTCTAGGTCTCATGTTATCTATGATACTCATGATACATATGGAAAGACTCAACATGAGAAAAACAGTGGTGCATGTAATCTGTTTAGACCCAGCATCAGCATCCCCTTGCTTTTCAAATTCCAGCCTGTTCTCCCTTCCTGCACCAGCACCGTTATTCACACCAGTCAGCTCAGACTTTGCTTTGGGAGCAGTGCCTATGGGGATAAATGTGCAGGGTGTTTTGAATAGTCAATACAGACCAAAACACAGAAATGTAAAGTAGATGTTATCTCATTAATTTCCTCAATTATCTCTGTACCATTTGTGGTCTTGGGACCTCTTTGAGTGTTTGCAGACAGCACCACAGTAATGTGGTACATAAACAAGCAGGGGGGGGGGAACAAGATCTTACCCTCTGTGTTGACTAGCCATGGGCAGGCTAGGATATAATTTTCAGCACAATCTTACTGTACAGGTATATTATATGCCATCAGAACAAAACTGCGTAGCAGACAAGGTGAACAGGACCAGGACAGATGCTCACAAATGGAAATTAAATTAGAAAGTCTTCTAAGAATCGATCCAGCTGTGGGGAACACCTCAGATACATTTATTTACCTCTGTTCTCGGCAATTAGTTGGCAGAATGCTGAGCCAGTACTCCATGCAAGGAAGCCTGGAAGACAGATACCTTTTCTTTTTCTTGGACAAGAATGTTCCTGCATGCTTTTTCACCCTTTCCACTAATATCCACGGTCATTTTGAAGATTCAGAAGAACTCCCCAAAGGTCATTGTGGTGACTCCCTTCTGACCCAGCCAACAGTGTTTCTCCCTTCTTTTGGAAATGGCCAGTGGCATTTACTACAAGATTCCTCACAGAATGGATTTACTGTCACAAAACGTAGGGGTGTTTGATACATCCTGATCCAAACAACTGCAACCTACTATGTGGAGGATAGAATTTTAATACCTTTAAGACACCTTTTCTTTGAGAACGTGCAGTGGGTATTAACAGAGACAAGAATGCTTGCTACTAGAAAATCATATATTAGCAAATGGAAAAGGTATTCTAGTTGGTGCCAAAAAAAGCATCCATTCAGGGCTAGTATTTTCTGTTTCTTCTGTATTTGTGTAAGTTTCTATCCTATGTCTTATCTTACTCCTCCTTCAGAGTTGATTTTGCTAGCCATTTCAGCATGTCTGCTTATGGATCCTCCTCCTTCAATGCAATATTATGTGAAAATGTTTTTAAAAGACATTTTGCATATCAATCCTCTTAAGAAACATGTCCATCCTCCTCCGGATTTAAATTTTGTGTTAGAAAAAAAAAACATGTTGCTCCATTTGTACCAGATCATAAGACATACTTGAGATTCTTACCATAGAGAACAATGTTACTAATTGCTCTGATGTCTGCAAGAATATTTGAGTTGCAAGCTTTTATGGTGTATCAACCTTATTTCATTTTCCACAAGGGCAGGCTTTCTTTAAGAACTTATCCTTCATGTCTGCTTAATGTGGTATTCAAGTTTACTTTAAACCAAGCTATCCATCTCCCTGTCTTCTTTCCAGAGCCAACAAATGAAGGAGAAAGGATAGTCCATACCTTGGATGTTCAAGGACTACTCAGGTACTGTCTTGACAGATCAAAATCTTTCAAGAATTCTGATCATTTGTTTGTTTCTTTTGAAGGTAAGAAAAACATTCAACTGGTGTCAAAGCAGATTATTTCTAAGTGGTTGTCCCATGCTATTATCTTTCGTTATACCCACCACAACATGACAATTCAGTCAGGGTCAAGGCACACTCTTCTTGGGCTTTGGCTTCATCTGTGGCTTTTTGGAAAGGGATAGATTCTTAAAGATGTTCATCGTGTTACCCTGCTGCAGTCATCACACTTGGGTTATGGTCCCGCAGTCGGCCTGAATTCCAAAGTCTTGGTCCGGCGTCGGTTGCTGTCACTTCTTCCCTGACATCAGTGCGCCAGGGGTATATCAGAGGCATCTGACGCCATTTTCTTCAGTCTTTCTTGCCGCGCGGTGCCCGAAGCAGAAGCAGTTCGCAAGTGGCAGTCGGCCGACACCTGAGATTTTCGAATCAAGTTTTAGTCCGAAGTCTTCAAAGCTAAGTACCCCGTTGGGGAACCTTTTCTTGCCTCAGTCCGATGTCAGAAAAAGTTAACAATTGCATTTCTTGTGGGAAGCAAATACCTCATAAGGACTTTCATTCTTTTTGTATACCTTGCCTAGGCCCAGACCATGACATCACTGGTTGTCGGATTTGTGCTAGGTTCAATAAGCAAACTATTAAGTGTCACTTTGATTTCGCACGACACTACTTCAGTAGGAAATTTAATTACACTATGCCGTCAGAGCAACCGACTACCGGCATGCATAAAAAATGCAAAGATGAAGAAAGGCAGCCTAGATCCAAGCCAGACTCCAAGCCCTCGGCTGGGCTGGTCGCCGGTTCTCCGGTTTTCAGTGAGGCGCCTACGCAGCTCCTGGCTACTGCTGAATTGGATCCCCAGACCGCCTCGGATTCTTCAGCAGAGAGTTATAGGCTGACGCAGCCATTTCCTTTAGGCCCTACCAACGACATTGCAGTAGAAGAAGCCGGTGCTGTAGAAACACCTTCGGTCTCTGAAGGTGTCTTCAGACCGACTACACTCACCATAAAATCTTACGCTAAGCTTAAGACTCCTCTAAAACCAAAAACGACTACTCTTCAGTCTCCAGGTCAAGAAACAGATGCTTAAAATGGCTGAAGATTTAATTTCTTTGATCAGGGGTTCCCAACCCCCCCCCCCCCCCCCCCCCGGACAAAAGGCCTAGACAAGAGGAGGATTATGCCTCCTCTGATCAAGTGTCTGTTTCCTCAGGCTCCTCTGAGGAACAGAATTACTCCTTTCCCCCTTATGAATATTCTGATGCTGAAGACTCCATTCCCCTCAGCTTCTCCCCCTGAAGATTATTCCTTTGGGGAAACCTTATGTACCATGAGGGAACATTTCCACTGGGAAGGTCAGGACTACTCCAACTCAAAGAAAAGGGTCTGAGAGTTTCTTTACTCCCCCAGCACAGACCCCTTGCTATCCCCCCAGTTTTAGACATTGTGGATGATGTTTTCTTAGAATCTAGTCTAAATCCAGATTCTCTGCCTCCTGCTCCAGCCAAACCAGATAGATACTATAGAGTGCCTGACTCACACACATTCCTATACAAAAGCCCTGTTGCTGATCCAGAGACAATCTCCCAGGGTCCCAAGGGGGCTAAGGCTTCTATGGCTAAAAATCCTGTACCCTCTGAAAGGGACTCCAGAGCACTAGACAGGTGGGGGAAGAAGGTTTACACCTCAGCTACTAAATTGTCAATTTCACATGCTTAAATACCAGCAATTCCTAATGTCTCAAATAAAATAAAAGATGGTCACGCACCCTCAACAGTCCGAATTCAAGGAAATGCAGGATCTGATGCATGCAGCTGAACAAGTGGGCAAACATACTTTACAATGTGGTTTTGATGCCTTGGAAGCTTCCTCTAGAGCACCCGTTACTGGGTCTGTTATACGTAGGCATGCTTGTTTAAAGGAACAATCGCTGCCTGATCATGTTACAGCAAAGTTACTAGATGCACCCTTACAGCAGGATGTCTTATTTGGGGTTAAAGCAGAGGAGGTTTTAAAGAAAATGGAGAATAAGGCAAAATCTATGCAGACGGTCAAAGATTTCTTACAATTACAGCCCCCACGCTTCAGCAGAAATTGGCCAACAAAAAATTGGTCCTTTCCAGCTTCTGACAGACCACAGAGGGGTAAATACAGGTGCCCAAGGGGCAGAGGACAGGCACAAATCCCTTACAAACCTTGCCAATGGGACACTGCAACACAGAAGGGAGGAGAAGACAGGCCACAAGCTACTAGAAGGCAAACACAATGACTTATACCTCAAACTGCCAAGCAAAACCCTCTTGGCAGCTCCCTTGGGAGTAAAATTAGCACTTTTTGCAGACAACTGGCACATCGTCACAAAGGACAAATGGGTCCTAGACATTATCTCACAAGGATACAGATTCTATTTCCACACCTTGCCAAGGATAAAAGGAATGCCAAACCTGCCACAAAATCAATGGGCAGAGGCACAAAAACAAATTACAGCTCTCATGGACATGAGAGCCATTCAACTGGTACCTACACAGGAGCAAGGCCAAGGATTTTACTCAAGGCTCTTTCTAGTCCCCAGAAAGGACAATGCTTGGAGACCCATTCTGGACCTTTCAGTTTTAAACACCTTCTTGCAAGTACCCAAATTCAAGATGCTAACACTACAGCAGCTTCTTCCCATGTTGGGCAAGAAAGCTTGGCTAGTAACGTTGGACCTCAAGGAGGCATACCTGCATGTCCCTGTCAGACAAATTTGCAGAAGATACCTCCGTTTCATTGCAGGTTCCACCCATTACCAATTCTCTGCACTGCCCTTTGGCTTATCTACTGCGCCCAGGGTCTTCACAAAATGCCTGGCACCAGTAATTGCGTACTGCAGACAAAGGAATTCAAATATACCCATACCTGGACGACTGCCTCATCCAAGCAGAAAGCAAGGACATTCTCTTACAACACCTGGCTTTTGTAAAACATCTTCTAAGTTGCCTAGGGTACACAGTAAACGAAAAGAAATCAAAACTAGTGCCCTCACAAAATATAACATTCCTGGGTGCCAGCTTGAATACAATGGCCCAGATGGCTTATCTGACACCAGACAAACAACTACAATTAACTCAATACTTCAGAGCAATGGCAACAAAGTCCCAACTCCCTGCAAGACTTCATGGCATCTTGCATACTACTGATACCATTTGCAAAACTGCATATGAGGAAATTACAATGGTACCTAAAAAGCGTATGGACTCAACACAGCCACAGCTTGGAAACAATGATACCTCTCATTCCCTGCCTTCAACAATAGTTCTATGGTGGTCACAGGCATGTCACCTCAACAAGGGTCAGCCTTTCACCTTACCCCCAGCCAGGCAAACTATGACAACAGATGCATCGGACTATGCCTGGGGGGCACACATGGCAGGATGGTGCATTCAAGGCATATGGACTGCAGATCAAAGGAATCTGCACATCAATCAAAAAGAAATGCTAGCTGTACAAAATGCTCTGACAGCCTTCAAAGACCTCTTACATCCAGGACAGCTTATCATAAAGACAGACAACACCACAGTAATGTGGTACATAAACAAGCAAGGGGGTACACACTCCTACCCTCTATGCAGGCAAGCAATGACCTTGTGGAACACAGTACTGGCTTACCAAGTTCAATTACAAGCTCAATTCCTGCCAGGAAAAGAGAAAACATTGGCAGACGACCTAAGCAGAAACATCATGGATCCCCATGAGTGAAAACTGGATCCACAAGTATTTGCAATGATAACTCAAAATTGGGGGCTCCCAGACATAGACCTATTTGCCAGCCCCCAAAACTATCAACTAACAAAAGTTTGCACAAGGACTTTTCACCATCAAGCTTGGAAAGTGGACGCACTCTCATTCAGTTGGAAAATTCTGACAGTATATGCCTTTCCTCCATTACCCCTTCTCACAAAGGTGCTGCTGAAAGTCAGGATGGAGAGACCCCGAATGATACTCATTGCCCCAGACTGGCCACGCCAGCACTGGTACCCACTATTAAGGAATATGGCCCAGGGCCCACCATGGATTCTACCACAAATTACCCATCTGCTCACACAGCAAGACAATCAGATTCTACACAGCCAACTCAAAACCTTAAACTTGGCTGCATGGCAAATCACCTAAGCAACCAGCCAGCTCCTCTCTCACAAGCTGTTATGGATGTTATTCTGGAGGCCAGGAGGCCCAGCACCAGGAAAGCCTTCTCAGACAAATGGAAAAGGTTTTGCACCTGGAACCAAGCTAAAGGCCAAAATACCCTTCAGCCTGACATTTTGCAATATTTAACAGAGATGTTACACAAAGGGCTTTCTTTTTCATCTATTAAAATCCACGCCTCGGCTATTTCAGCTCACTACAACACGGATCCTCCCTTATTTTCACATCCACTCCTAAGGCAGTTTCTCAGAGGGACCAAAAACATTAGGCCTCCCAGAAGAGCACCAACACCTACTTGGGACCTCAACTTTGTTCTGGAAAAACTTACGCTACCTCCTTTTGAGCCAGCTTTCTCAGCTGACTTAAAGTTTATTTCATGGAAGACTGCCCTGCTGCTAGCAATTACTTCAGCGAGAAGAGTTTCAGAGCTTCAGGCACTAATGGCAGTAGAGCCTTTCCTCATTTTTCATCAAGACAGAGTTTCTCTACAAACTAACCCCTCCTTTATGCCTAAGGTGGTATCCAGTGTGGCTCTAAACCAAACCATTTGTTTACCCACCTTCTTTCCAAATCCACAGAACAAAGGCGAAAGACTCCTACATTCCTTGGACGTTCACAGGCAGCTACATTACTGCTTGGATAAAACTAAGGTTTTCAGAAAATCTGACCAGCTTTTTGTATCCTATGCTACAGCATCACAAGGAAAGGCTATCTCAAAACAGACCATTTCCAAATGGATAGGACATTGCATACATTTTTGCTACACCCACCATGAAAAACCAGTTCCTGCTAGCATAAGGCCCCACTCTACCAGGGCAGCAGCTACATCTACAGCCTACCTCAGGGGGGTGCCAACCAAGGATATTCTGGAAGCTGCAACTTGGAGTTCAGTACACACCTTCACCAGACATTACCACTTACCACTTTACTCTAAGACTAGAGCTGGCTTCGCCACTGCAGTTTTACAGGGCCTTCTAGCCTCCTCTAACCCTGTTTGACTCCACCACCCATCCTTAGCTTTGGGATTCTACCCAAGTGTGATGACTGCAGCAGGGTAACATGATGAACATAGTACAGTTTTGTACCTACCATAAATGTAGATGTTCGAGTGTATTCCCTGCTGCAGTCCAGGTTACCCTCCCTCCATCCCCTCTGAACTAGCTGAATTTATCTTTACCACTGTATCCTATACTACCTCTGTGGTGTATTTGCTTGTGCCTAAGGGTTTTGTTTTATTTTTATATAGCTATATATATATATATATATATATATATATATATATATATATATATATATATATATATATATATTGCCTGCCTATTAGGGGCAGCTGACATCTGGGGCAAGAAAAACTGAGGAAAATGGCGTTGGATGCCTCTGATATACCCCTGGTGCACTGACATCAGGGAAGAAGCGACAGCAACCGACGCCGGACCAAGACTTTGGAATTCGGGCCGACTGCGGGACCGCCTGACGGCAGGATAACCCAAGTGTGATGATTGCAGCAGGGTATACATTCGAACATCTACATTTATGGTAGGTGCAAAACTTAAAACATAGGTTTTAAAGTATTATGGTGGCAGTAGGCTTTGGAAGCCAACAGACCCCCAGGTCTGAATGAGAATCTTTCCATTTTGCCACTTTTAAGGTTAAAGGCTACTAAAATATAATCAAACAAACCTTTATTAATAAGGCCAGTAGATGGCACTATTTCATTGTGAATGGAAAACAACAAAGGATTTTAAGAATTATGTCCCTGATAAAGATTTATTAAAACAAAACACACAAATACACGAATGAGATTATTTTATGAATCAACAAATGAATTTAAGAGTTTTTAAATAATTTATTACTACAGTAAATATTTATAAATATAGAGGATTTTAATTTTTTAAGAATGAATGGATGTATTAACATATACGAGACATACAACACTGAACTTTATTAGGTTTTCTTTGGTTAATTGGAAGCATGATTTGATTGGATAAGAATGGCACTGATTTGTATAAAATGCTTGTTTTTTAAGATATGGTGTTTTTATCTGACGAAGTCATTTGGACGAAAACGCATACTGAATAAAGCGTTCATCACATTGGAATCTCAAAGTGTATCTGGTGCATTATTTTCTCCCACCGCTTCTCTTTTTGCTGTTATTTGTAACTGTTGTGGAGTTCAGCCGGAGAGATTTTTTACTAGTACACGAGATTCGGCACGGAGTGGGAGAAGAGTATGCAGTCTGGCAATGAGGACGGCAGCCAGACCAAGAGATTGATAGGGCAGCTTACAGCCCTGATTGATTTACTGACGCCCCTGTGTGAGTCTATGGTGCGACGCACAGAACAAACGGAAGTAGGAGCTGGTAGTGTGGAACAGGGTGAGCGCCAACCGTTACAGAAGCGGAAGAGACCTCGGCTGGGCGTAGAAAGAACGGAATGGCATGGGGATGATCCGAATGGACCCACCTTCGACCCGGACACTACACCCAACGTATTCAAAGAGGGAGAACAGGATGAAGAGCGAGACAAATCTAGCACCAACATGGACTATCGATCACAGGGGCAGTCACAACAAGGTACTGATCTCTTTCACAATACTATTGAGATGAACAACTGGCTCCGAGAGAGCTATACATTTAATTCAAACGACATAAATTGTCGACGGACAAACAATAATAATGATTCTTTTGATAAAAAGATTATGAATGCTTCCAAACTTATGTTTAAATACAAGTCTATTACAATTGAAAACAGTTATCTTAATGAATGTTACAAACGGGGAATTGTTCCCAAAGGGTTACGTACCTGGAAATACCCCAATAATGTACAGATTGGTTCAGTGTTCCATAAGGAACTTATTAAGGTTTTCAATAAATGTGGCTTAGATATTGTAAAATGTATAATTGATGAAAATGATAGAAACTTAGAAACCATTCATGAGCAAATTAATGAGTTGGACACAGATATTAAAGACGATTTAATTTTTGAGATCAGGGAAGAGAGACAAAGATATTATGGTCTACAGGGAGAAATTGAACAGAAATGTAAGACACTAGTGGAAAGAAAGATGGAAAAATTAAAAAGGGATATGACGGAATATGAGAATGAAACAAATTACCCAAAACCAGTATGTAATAATACACCCTCTTATCAAATGTTTAACAAAAAAGGAGAGGAAGGAAGTTCACATGCATGGAAAAAACAAAGGGAACTCTTAGGAAGCAAGCAATTTTTTGACTATGATGCAGATTTCCCACCATTAGAAAGGCAACAGAACGACTATGGTACCAATAGAGGAGACATAGGAAATTTTCACAGGCGAGGGGGGACAAGGGGAAGGGGGAGACACATGTACTAAACCCCCTACCCGATAAAGGAAATAGTGAGACAAACAGTATTGTGAGGATTGGGAATAAGTACACACTGGATGGGTTTAGCATATATAACTTCAGCAATATTGAACTTGGGAAAGAACACTTTTCTTTGATGGAAAGGGGTTTTAAATTCATTCCACTTATTAAGGGGAATAGAATACAAACCTCCCTGGACATTAAATTATTTTTAAGAAAGATGAATCTTGAACTACTATTTAGGAAAGAAGAATATAACATTGACAGAGAAAGAACACATGTCACAGAAGAACAAAGAATATTAAAAAGAAAATCTATATTTAACCCACCCATTCACACACAATTAAGAAATTTTGAACAAGTCATGGAAAACGTAATCAAAAGATGTGATAAAAAAGTAAAGTATAAAAACAACTTAGAAAGTAAAGAAAAGGAGATACTAGAGGAACTCAGACACAATGAAAGTATAAGGGTTATGAAACCTGATAAGGGTGGGGGAGTGGTCATTATGGATGCGATTGATTATGAACAAAAAATGAATGAGATATTAACTGATGAAACAAAATATAGAAGAGTTTCTCGTAATGAGATAAACTCAGCCTATCACAAGATAGACATTATGTTGGATGATATGGCTTTAGAAACAGTTATAGATGGAAAAATGCTTTCCTTCTTAAAAATCAACAAACCTAAAATACCTGTTATTTTCGGGATTCCGAAAATACACAAGAGTATTAGTGACCCCCCCTTTAGACCCATTGTGTCAGCTGAAGGATCCAAAACAACACCTTTGGCTATATTTGTCGACACAAAAACGAAACATATATGGACAAATAAAAAAGCAATCTTGAGGGACTCATGGGACCTCCTAAGAGCATTAGATCCAGAAACAGATGTAAATGATGTGTTATTTGTGACTATAGACGTGATAGATTTATTTGGATCTATACCATATGAGGAGGGCATCAAAATGTTTGAAGAGGAAGTGTTCAGTGACAACAATATGTCATTTGTGGATAAGATAGCGTGCACAGGCTTGATGGACCTGGTTTTAAGGAACAACTTTTTGGTCCACCAAGGAGAGTTTTTTCAGCAAATCCAGGGAGTTGCTATGGGTGCAGCCTGTGCACCCACATTTGCTAATTTAGTCCTCGCTAATTGGGAGGAAAAATATGTTTTTCAATCTGAACACTTCAAATTCTGCAAATTGTATAAAAGGTTCCTTGACGACATTATTATTTTTTGGACTGGGGACCATGCTAAACTTGAGGAATTTATCTCCTACATAGGGGAAACAACTAATTTCTTGAGATTCACATACAATATATCCAGTACCAATATTGCCTATTTAGATATAGAAATCATCAAAAATCAGAATTCCCTAGAAACCAGAGTGTATAGGAAGGACACTTACGTGAACTCCTTTCTTCACTTTGATAGTGGACACCCTAACCACTGCAAAAGAAATTTGGTCAAGGGACAATTCGTCAGAGGGTCTAGGATGATGAGTTCTGACGATGAATTTAGTAAGGAATGTGATAAACTGGATGTTCCTTGATAGAGGTTACCCTAAGGATTTCATCTTGGAATACAGAACTGAAGTTGTTAAGGCCAGAATAGGTAGGTTTAGACCTATATTAGGACTTAAAGAAGAAACACAAAACCTCCAATATAATGTCCAACAAAAGAAGGAAAACTACCAGCAAGCACTAGTGCTCGAATACAATGCACTTAATAGAAAGGTAAAAGATTTGTTTCAAATTGAATGGGGAAAGTTTAAAACTTTTACAGACCTGGATGGATTTGTTGATTCCAACCCAAGAGTGGTATTTAAGAATTCAACTAATATAAAAAAACTTGTTGGAGACAGGGAACCCAAGATATAAAGGTGAAAGAAGTAATAGTGGTAAAACTGGCACATATAAATGTGGAAAATGCAGACAATGCGAATATATAACTAACCAAGAAAAAATCTACTTGGTCAGCAGAAACACTTGGTTACATGGCAAAGGATACTTTAACTGCGAGTCAAAGGGATTGGTATACCTAGCAATTTGTGTGGAATGTTCTTCCTACTATGTGGGGAAAACAGAACGTTCTCTAAAAAAGAGGGTTTACGAACATATTTATGAGATCAAAAAATGTAAGGAAACCAATGCCCTCTACAAACACTCATTAGTCTGCAAGGAATACAAATATAGATTTTTTGTGCTAGATCAAGTCAAAATGGACATCAGAGGAGGTCCCTGGGAGGAAAACATAGGTTTTAAAGAATTATGGTGGCAGTTGGCTTTGGAAGCCAACAGACCCCCAGGTCTGAATGAGAATCTTTCCATTTTGCCACTTTTAAGGTTAAAGGCTACTAAAATATAATCAAACAAACCTTTATTAATAAGGCCAGTAGATGGCACTATTTCATTGTGAATGGAAAACAACAAAGGATTTTAAGAATTATGTCCCTGATAAAGATTTATTAAAACAAAACACACAAATAACACGAATGAGATTATTTTATGAATCAACAAATGAATTTAAGAGTTTTTAAATAATTTATTACTACAGTAAATATTTATAAATATAGAGGATTTTAATTTTTTAAGAATGAATGGATGTATTAACATATACGAGACATACAACACTGAACTTTATTAGGTTTTCTTTGGTTAATTGGAAGCATGATTTGATTGGATAAGAATGGCACTGATTTGTATAAAATGCTTGTTTTTTAAGATATGGTGTTTTTATCTGACAAAGTCATTTGGACGAAAACGCATACTGAATAAAGCGTTCATCACATTGGAATCTCAAAGTGTATCTGGTGCATTATTTTCTCCCACCGCTTCTCTTTTTGCTGTTAGGTGCAAAACTGTACTTTTTCTTGAAGCAGTAGTTTGGTCCTGTGAACATATGATCTGATATTGTTAATCCTCGTTCATTCCTTATGCCTGGGAACCGAGCCAGCCATCTTCCAAACTCACGACAGTCACAAACTCTCAAGCCAAACTCTTACCCACAATTCCCCTCTCCCTGTTACCCCAGATTTCGTTTGCCGTATCGCCATTCAGTCGTGTCAAGCCACTTCTCTTGAGCTAAGTAAACTTCTTTGATAATACTTTATCGTACTGCAATTATTCTTTGTTGTATTTCTGTTAAATAGTTATCTCTTACCATATCGCATCTTGCAACTCTTTTTTTTTGTTTTTTCTAGCCCTTCTTTCTTCTTACCGTGAGGTAACTCCTTTACCATCATTGGCAAAATCTTTCCTGCTTTACCTTCGGGTAAAAACTGTGGTCCGGGATTTTGAATATGTGTGGATTGTGAGCATAAATTGGCTATTTCGGATGCACATGCGTTGTGTTTACTGTTTGGGTGTGCCTCACTTGAGTGTTGACCCGCCTTGCAGGATTTGTGCTAATTTTTCTAACAGGACTTTGGTGGAAAGGAAAAATAAACTGATTTTAAAGAGAGTACTTAAATCTTCTTTTTCAGAGGCTATTTCTGTGTCGGAGGCTTCAACCCCTCCTAGTTCCCATAAGAAAAGAGATGAATACAAGAAGGCCAAGTCTCTCCCGTCATCTCCTACTGGGGACAGCCAGGAACCGAGACCTAAGAAGGCTAAACTTTCTAGTTCGGATTTGAATTTCTCGGTCCTGAGGCTTTCGTTGTCTAGATCTTTGGCACCAAAGCCTTCGGCATCACCCGTTACTTCAGCACCGAGTTTTGTGCCCTATATCTCATCAGAACTGAGGGGCCCCTCAATTCAGACTACCTTACCGGCACCGTTTTCCTTGCTGCAGACCTTTCCGGCATCGATGACTGTTCCGACACTCACTCCTGCTTTGACTCCGACTATTTTCACGGCACCGACTATTCTCTCAGTACCGACCACCTCGTTTTCCACACAGACTCTTTTGGCACTTACCATAGTGCCAACTACCACTTTGGCACCGACCTCATTGGTGCAGACTTTACCTTCAGCACCAAGGATCTCTTTGGTGCAGACACTAGTAGTACAAGCCTTAACAGCTCCGTTGTTTTCAGTGCAGTCGTCTATTTTAGCACCTTCCAAAGACCCCTTTGTGGGCACTGAGTTTCCTGCATCCTTGGATAGACCTGATTCCCCTTCAGCTATGTCTAGGAGATCCACTAGAAGCCTCTCAGAACATGATGTGGTGCACCTTGTGGATCATTTGCTTTTGGCCAGAGGTATCCAACCCTCCAAGAACTACTCTTCCTTTGGAGTTGATCACCCTTCTCCAAGGACTCCCACTTATTCTCTTCCTTCATTGCCTTTGAAGCCCCCTGCTGTAGCACAGAATTCCCTCACTTCAGCTCCTTTCATGGACCTCAGTAAGGAGTCGCATTTGCCTTTGTGGCAAGAGAGACTTGTCACTCCAATCACTGACTCTGGATGCCAGCTGTGACGTACGTACCCCTGTTTTTCACAGCTATCCAGGGACTCCGAGTCGGTGGGCTGATTTGCTTGAGCGGGGTGTGACCTCCTCGGGTGGACCAGCCTTCCAACTCATGGAGAAGGTTCTTGCGTCTGTTGGCAATCCTGTGTTATCAGTGCCCCTGTCCTCCTCTGGACCGCAGTTTACACAAGGCACCTCTCGTGGACACCGGATACAAGGGCCTCAGGACACAATCCCACTGGTTCCATTAGGGTCTTTGACCAGAGGTAGCCTCTACTTCCTTTGACTTGCAAACTCAATCTGAGGTAACAGGGAGAGGGGGATTGTGGGTAAGAGTTTAGCTCGAGAGTTTGTGGCTGTCGCGAGCTTGGAAGATGGACGGTTCGGTTCTGAGGTCAGAACTGATAACCCAGGTGTAATGACTGAACGAGGATCAGCAATACAGATGGAACATTATGGTAAGACATAACTTCTTTTTTGCAAAGCACTCTAAACTAGATTTATTCCCCAGGTGTAAGACAGGTTTTGCTATGACCATTTTCCAAGGGCTCCTGGATCCTCATGCTACTTCCTTCCAGTCAGTCTAAGCTGCAGTTGTCTACCCCTTTAGCTAAGCCTACTGCAGCAGTGATCATATGATGGATATAGTGCAGCTGTGTAGATAAACTTACTACAACACTAAATGTTAGAATGATCACTGCTGCACTAGCCTCATTCCTCCTTATTTTTGTGTGCTTTTATTGCCAGAGTGATTACCTTTTACTTTTGTTTTCCTAGCATTGATCTTGTTAATGATTTAGCCTCCCTCTCTGTTGGCAAGAAAGCTCTGAAGGGCTTGGTGCCCAAACCTGACTTTTAGTCAGCTTAAGCTTACTAAGTGTTATGGTGTGTGTAGAAGTTGTCCTGAAAGCTTTGGAATCTGGCTGGCTGTTCTATATTTCGCAGGATATAACCTGTATCACAAAGGGTCCTGCAGTAATTATCGTTCCAACATCTACTGTTACGGTAAGTTTACTTACACAACCATACTTTATCTTCATTACCCTATACTGGCCCAGACAAGTTTGTTTCCCTCTGCTGAACACCTCACCTCAGAGAAATCCCTTGGATCTTAGATCTCAGGAATGATCAGTTGTCACATCCAGGATGCCTCACCTAGGTATCCACAACCTCAAACTAACCACTTGATTTCTCTAGTTCTCATGGATGGCCAGTGACCCTTCTTCTATATCTTAAGATGTTCAAATTCTGTCTCCCAGAAAGAGTCCACATACAAGAGCTATTGCAGTAAATTGAAACAATTTGCAGTTTGGGTATCATTTTAAAACATCAAATATTCTACCACCTCCATTCCAGACATTTTGTGCTACCTAGCAAATTTGCTTGATTCCAGGTCCATCTTTTCCACTAGAGAAGTAGAGTTGCTTGTAATTTTCAGGTTTAATTTGGGGATTGTTTCCTGTTCCTTCACTTCTCATAGGATCTTCAATGTTTTCTTGAAGGAAAGCTTTCTCCTCAGTCCCCACATTAGAGAATCACTTCCATCTTGGGACCTTAGTTTTGTTCTGGAGATATTAACAAAACCACCTTTTGAACCAGCTTTGTTTTTCTCTGTCAGATTTCTGTCATGAAAAACATTAGATGTTCTTCATCTCACATTGCTGCAGTCCTTACATATGGGTAGTCCGCTGTCCTCGGTCGGCCCGAATACCAAAGTATTAGGCTGACGTCGGTCATGGCGCTCAGATCTGACATCAGAGCGTCAGGGTATAAAAGCGCATGACCGACGTCATATCCTCAGTCTTTTTTGCCGCATGGTCCGATGCAGAAGCAGCGTTGCAAGTGCCGTTCGGCGTTCTGAAATTTTCGTATTCTGAGTTTCAGACCGAAACCAAGTTGGGCTAAGTACCCCGTTGGGGAATATTTTTGTTTTTTCTTGCCTCAGTTAATTCCGGATGTCAGAAAAAGTGAATAATTGTATTTCTTGTGGGAAACAGATACCGCATAGGGATTATCACTCTCTTTGCATTCCTTGTTTGGGACCGGACCACGACGTAGTCGGGTGTCGGTTTTGTACTAGGTTTAATAAACGCACTATAAAAAGAAGGTTAGATTGTGCTAGGTTAGTCTTTGGTAAGCGGTGTAATTATAATATGCCGTCGGATCCTCTGACGCCCGCTTCCATGAAGAAGCGCAAAGACAAATCCTTGAAACCTAGACAGGTTGATTCGTCCGTTTCGGACGCCGGTCCTGCAGAAACTACAGTGGAGCAGGTGGATCCGGCTGAAGTTTCTGTTGAGTCTCAGGGGGAAACTTTGATTTTGCAGGATGTGGCCTCACAGGAGTCGGGTCAAGCTGAAGGGGCCTCTCAGGTTACTGTTCTCCCTTCTATGCCTAAGGTGGTTAGGCCTTCTGCTACTATTTCTAAGGCTTCTTCTAAGGGCAGGTCTGTTTTGCCTTCATCTGGTGTCCCTCCAGGTACTTCAGGGTCTGTGCCTAAAAAGCACATGCTTAAAATGGCAGAAGATTTGATTACTTTAATTAGAGGTTCTATGCCCCCTCCTGATAAGAGGCCCAGGGTGGAGCCAGAGTTGGAAAGTTTGGATCAGGCCTCAGATGACTCAGACTCTTCTGCTGAAGATATTCAAGATTTTCCCCTTATTCGATTCTGATGCAGAGGATTCCACTCCTTCTGCTTCTCCTCCAGAGGATTTTTCATTTTCAGAAACTCTGCATTCCATGAGGGAGCATTTTAAGTGGGAAGGACAGGATTTCTCTGATTCACGGAAGAGGCTTAGGGAATTCTTGTTTTTACCACAGCATAGACCCTTGGCTATACCTCCTGTTTTGGATGTTGTTCAAGATGTTTTCTCGGAGGCTTCCCTTAATCCAGATTCTTTGCCTCCTGCGCCAGTTAAACCGGACAGGTATTACAGGGTGCCTGAGGCTCATAAATATCTGTATAAGAGTCCTAGGGCGGACCCAGAAACTATTAGTCAGGGGCCTAAGGGTGTTAGAGATTCTGTTGTAAAGAATCCGGTTCCTCTAGATAAGGAAGCTAGAGCTTTGGATAGATGGGGTAAGAAGGTGTATACCTCTTCTACTTTAGCAATGAGGGTTTTAAATTGCCAATTTCATATGTTGAAATATCAGAATTTCCTCCTTTCTCAGCTAAAATCTAAAGTGGATGCTTTGGCAGAGGGCATAGAGTGTAAAGAATTGCAGGATTTAGTACATGTCTCTGAACAGGTGGGTAAGCATTCTTTGCAGTGTGGTTTTGATGCTGTACAGGCCTCTTCTAGGGTGGCTGCCACTGGTTCAGTTCTTCGTAGGCACGCCTGGCTTAAGGATCAGAATTTGTCCGAGCATGTTAAAACCAGAATTCTGGATGCCCCTTTACAGTCTGAAGTTTTGTTTGGTCCCCCTTTGGAGTCGGTTTTGAAGAAAATGGAAGACAAGGCTAAGTCCATGCAGACTGTTAAAGATTTTTTGCAGGTGCAACCTCCAAAGTTTAGTAGAAATTGGCCTACTAAGGGGTGGACCTACCCTTCTTCTGATTCTCAGTCTAGGGGTAGATCTAGACGTGGCAGGGGCAGAGCTCACAGTACATTCAGGCCTAGAACTTGGAGTTCACCTGCACAATCTGCAGGTGAGGGCAGGGGCCAGTCCTTTCGTAAACAGGCCCAATGACCTGCATTTTCAGCTGCCAGATTCTTCTTCCTGGCAGCTCCTTTGGGAGGAAAGTTAGCACTCTTCAAGCAAAACTGGCTTTTAGTCACCCAGGACAAATGGGTATTGGACATTATAAACCGAGGCTACAAGTTCTATTTCCATACATTGCCTCCTTTCAAAGGCATGCCAGACATTCCTCCTCGGCAAAGGATAGAGGCTCACAAGCAGATTTCTTTACTTCTTCAAATAGGAGCTATACAGCCAGTTCCTCTGTCAGAAGTGGGACTAGGATTTTATTCTCGCCTGTTTCTAGTACCAAAGAAAGGGAACACGTGGAGACCAATTTTGGATTTATCTATCCTCAACACTTATCTGGACATTCCAAAGTTCAAAATGCTAACGTTACAACAGCTTTTACCTCTATTGGGAAAAGATCACTGGATGGTAACTCTGGATCTCAAAGAGGCTTATCTTCATGTTCCTATCAGGCCCAGTTGCAGGAGGTACCTGCATTTTCGGGCTGGAAATTTACATTATCAGTTCTCTGCATTGCCCTTTGGCTTATCTACTGCACCCAGAGTGTTCACAAAGGTTCTGGCTCCAGTGATAGCCTTTTTCAGGTTAAGAGGAATACAGATTTATCCTTATTTGGACGATTGCTTGATTATTGCACAACACAAAGACGAACTTCTGCATCATCTACAGTATGTGATGGTAGTGTTAAGATGCCTAGGGTATTCTGTGAACGAAACAAAGTCCAGTCTAGTACCCTCTCAGGACATGTGCTTTCTGGGTGTGAGACTGAATACAGCTTCCCAGATGGCCTTTTTGACCCCGGACAAACAAAGAAGCCTTTCTCGTTATTTCCATCAAATGTCTCTATAGTCCAGGCTGACTGCAAGGACAGTCCTTCAAGCCTTGGGGTTCATGGCATCTTGTATTCTGGTGCTTCCCAATGCCAAACTGCATATGAGGAAGCTTCAATGGTATCTCAAAAATGTATGGACACAACACTGCCAAGATCTAGACACTGTCATTCAGATAATACCTTGCATTCAGAAAGAATTTTTGTGGTGGGCTCAGGAATGTCACCTAAACAAGGGACTCTCTGTGACCCGACCAGAGGCGAGTCAGATTCTAACGACAGATGCCTCGGACAAGGCTTGGGGAGCACACCTCAATGGAAAATGGGTGCAAGACACGTGGCCTGTCAGACTTCAACATTTGCATATCAACTTGAAAGAGATGTTAGCAGTCCAATTTGCATTGATGGCTTTCAAGGATTTACTTCACCCAGGACAGGTGTTGATTCAAACAGACAACACTACTGTCATGTGGTACATCAACAAGCAAGGGGAACCCATTCTTACCCTCTTTGCAGGCAAGCGATGATTTTGTGGGAGACTGCTCTCAGTTTACACCTCAATCTTCAGGCAAGGTTTCTACCAGGAGCACAGAACTCCTTAGCGGATGTGTTGAGCAGACAAATTGTGGATCCTCACGAGTGGAAACTGGATCCTCATGTGTTTCAAAAGTTGACAGTGTTATGGGGACTCCAGACATAGATCTGTTCGCTTCTCCACTAAATTACCAGTTGCCAAAGTTTTGCACAAAAATGTTTCATCCCACAGCTTAGAAGGTGGATGCTCTATCATTCAGTTGGAGCAATCTTCATGTCTATGCCTTTCCACCTCTGCCTCTCATTCCCAAGGTACTCCTGAAGGCCAGAATAGACAAGCCATCCATGATTCTGATAGCGCCGGATTGGCCTCGACAGCACTGGTACCCACTACTGAGGAGTTTGGTACGAGAGCCTCCATGGCCTCTGCCTTTGATTCCGCATCTTTTGTCTCAGGAGGGCAATCACTTCCTCAATGTCAAGATTCAGTCTCTGCATCTCACAGCCTGGCATATTCTGTTTTAGACCCTGGAGGGTCTCAGCTTCCACAACAAGTTTTGAATGTTATTTTGGAGGCCAGAAGGCCTAGTACAAGGAAAGTTTACGCTGATAAATGGAGGAGATTTTTCTTTGGAGCAAAGCGAAGGACTTTGATGTTTCCAAGCCTGATTTAAGTGTTTCTCTTCAATATCTTACTGAGTTATTGGACAAGGGTTTGTCTTTCTCCTCGATAAAGGTTCATGCTGCAGCCATTTCTGCTCACTATGACTGTGACCCTCCTTTATTTTCCCATCCTTTGTTTAAGCAATTTCTTAGAGGGGCAAAGAACATAAGACCCCACGTAGAGCTCCTACTCCTGCTTGGGATCTCAATTTTGTGTTGGAAAAGCTTACTCTACAACCTTTTGAGCCTGCAGCTACTGCCGAGTTAAAGTATTTATCATGGAAGACTGCTTTTTGTTGGCCATTACCTCTGCAAGAAGGGTTTCTGAATTACAGGCCCTTATGGCAGTGGAACCTTTCCTGATTTTTCATAAGGATAGGGTATCTTTGCGTACTAATCCTTCCTTTATGCCTAAAGTGGTTTCTAGTGTGGCCTTGAACCAAACTATTCATTTGCCTACTTTTTATGCAAACCCCAAAATAAAGGGAGAAGATTTTGCATACTTTGGATATTCACAGGCAGTTACGTTATTATTTGAGCAGAACCAAGGGGTTCAGGCAGTCTCAGCAGTTGTTTGTTTCTTTTGCTTTGGGTTCTCAGGGAAAACCTGTTTCAAAACAAACTATTTCTAAATGGATTGGGTTTTGTATTTCTTTCTGTTATTCCCATCATGGTAAGGAGATTCCGGCTGGAATCAGACCTCATTCCACTAGAGCTACTGCCACTTCTACTGCCTTTCTAAGGGGGATAGCTATAAAAGATATTTTGGAAGCAGCCACTTGGAGTTCAGTACATACTTTTTCCAAGCATTACCACCTTCCTCTTTATTCTAAGTCTAGGGCTGGATTTGCCACTGCAATATTACAGGGCATTTTAGCAGCCCCTAATGCTTTATGATTTTGCCATCCTCCCTTTACCTCTGCTTTGGGATTCTACCCATATGTAAGGACTGCAGCAATGTGAGATGAAGAACATAGTACAGTTTTGTACCTACCATAAATGTAGATGTTCAAGATCCACATTGCTGCAGTCCAATTCCTCCCTCCTTCCCTCTGTAGTTTGGCATAGTTATATGGTTTGGGTGATGGTTGTTGTTGGGCATGTTTTTGGGAGGTATCCTGTTTTTGGGCTGTGGCCTTTCTTTTTAGGGCCTTCTGACATCTGGGGCAAGAAAAGACTGAGGATATGACGTCGGTCATGCGCTTTTATACCCTGACGCTCTGATGTCAGATCTGAGCGCCCATGACCGACGTCAGCCTAATACTTTGGTATTCGGGCCGACCGAGGACAGCGGACTACCCATATGTAAGGACTGCAGCAATGTGGATCTTCGAACATCTACATTTATGGTAGGTACAAAACTGTACTTTTTGGTGATCATAACCTCAGCCAGAAGAGTTTTGGAGTTCCATACTTTATCTGTGGTCCGCTCATACTTGATTTTTCACAAAAACAGAGTTTCCCACTATAATAATAATTTTTATTCTTAAGATGGCACCTGGGACAAATTTGAATCAACCAATCCATCTACCAGTGTTCATCCCTAATCACATTTGGTGTGACAGAGCAAGATGCACAGGTCAGGAAGAAATGGAAACAGATAATCCGCTCTGGTGACCCCTAATGGGAACAGCCGAAAGAAAAGAAGAAGGCTTGCTATATCATTTCCCACTATCAGTATCCCATAATACAGAATCACTTGTTACAATTTATACATTTTAGCACATCTTCCCTTTTCATTCTTAGAAACTTTTCCTCTTCCCAAATAACAGTTCTTTTATTCACTTAATCGCCCTATGATATGAAAAAACAGAACCAAGAAAAAATAATTAAGACCAAAACAAAACTAAAAGAAACTTAAGAAATGCAAGCACAGGAGAAATGATTTCCCCCTGAGCCCTTTCATGAATAGGCCTTCTGCCTTTTTTCCCCTTTGACAAAGATAAGCCCCTAAGGAGCTTTTGTAGTATATACTTTCTCCTTTATTGTTGACTTCTCTTATAGCCAGCTTCCCACTGTATTTTTTTCAACTCCTTTCTTTTACCATTTTTATTTATTCCTTGGCTTATTAGTAATGACTAGCCATGTATTCCTCCCATGGTGACCATCTTCCTGTTGAGCAATTGTTTTTCTCATCTGTCCTCTTCATTTCCTTCTCCTTAATTTCTTCCACAATGTTCATTTGTGGGTGGGGGTCCTATTGTTTTCCAACTTCTAGTTATTTCTTTCTTAATTTCCAACCCAAAATAATTTGTTTAATCTAGCTTGTCTTTCCCCTTGTCCCACTCCTTGAAAATGTATACTTTTTGTTAAAGCTGTCTTCTCCTCCCATCTTACGCACCAGCTTTTGTAATTCCTCCTTCTGATTGTCTAGTTTCCTATAGTTCCAAAAATATATATCCAGTCACTCTTACCCACCATATCACTTTTCTCCTGCACATCCCTCTTGTGTTAGAGAATATATTTTATCTATATGGAATCCAAACATATTTGTGCAACCATTGTCAGGTAAATGCACATAAATTCCTAGTTCTTAAGAGTTTTTTCTGGTAGCAGCCATACCATCTCCCATCTTTATATGTCTGTCTCCCTTTCTCGTACTTTTTCCTTGGCTTTGTTGTGATCTTGTAACCTGTCATCATTCTCATGCCATGATGCTTTATATTGACTAACGTTCTGCTTATTTGACTCCAGTGTCCCTTCCAACATTTCTTTTATTCATTTGTCTAGTTCATTAGTTAGTAGGGCCATTCTTTCTTTTTCAGTATCCAGTTGGTGTTTTCAACTTCTCTTAATGAGTCAGACTCCCTCTCTTCAAATTCTAGTGTAATCTGAAAGCTTTACTACATTTCCTCCCTCTGTCCCTATATATCTCCTTTTAAAATCATTTATTTCCAGTATTTCAGTGCAGTAGCTTTATTTTTTCACTTCCATGCCTTCATCTTCCCCTACATGTCAGCTTTCATCTTTCCTTTAGATATCTGTGAGCCATTTGAGCAACTGGCCATTGTTCTATACTTTACTGGTTTCTTGTTTCACTGCCGTTAGTAATGGGTACCTTAATTTGTCTTGCTCCCCTCAGAACACCTCTGTAATATCTTTTCCACAACCAGCTAACTCTTTCCTTTATAATTTCCTTCCAAATTACCTGATAACTTACATTCTGACACTATTCTAACCTCATCTATTGAATAGCCTGCAAGTAATTTAATATATCAGGGATTTCCATTCCACCTTTCTCCCTCCTCCCTCCGTAGTGATATATCCTCCCCATACTACCCTGTTTGGTGTCCCACTAAGAAAAGTTTGCATTCAGTTAAAAGTTCACAACATTTTTTGAATCTGTTGGCATCCATAAGGTTTGCCTTAAGTACAAGACGTGTGGAAACACTTGCCAGGGTGTATGCTGATAGGGTCCCAGGTTTAAATCTCTTCAAGCCTCTTTTTATCTTGTGTAACATTTCCCTCAATATGTAATCCCTGGAGTTTTCTATTGTTTTCCCCAACCATTTTCCTAGGTACTGTACTGTGAGCATCCTTTTAACTGATGTCTCTTTCCAGTAGTACCTTTCCGCTTCTTGTATGCTTGTCTTTTGGACTTTTGTCTTGCTCAGATTTATCTCATATCTCTGTAGACTTTCAAAATTCTCTCTCGGCTTAAAAAAAATCCTGCAAATTGTTCTTGGGATGTCTCACGTTAAGTATTGTGTCATAAGCATATAATGCTATCTTTAACTTCCATCTGTATCATCTGTAGCCCTTTATCCTTGACAGACAGATTTTTTCTGTTTAGCATCTCCACATATGCAGGAAATTAGAGGCAAGAGAAGGCAGCCCTGTCTAGCTTCTCTGCCCTGCAAAAATTCCACTGATAGAACAGTTCTTATTTTCACACGAGCTTTAGGTCTTGTATATATTTTCCGCAGTAAATATACAGATTGCATTAGCAGTGACATAGCTCTCAACACTGAAAACAAAAAAAATTCCACTTTGTTTCGAAAGCCTTCTCAGCATGTAGACTTGTTACTGACACAGATTTCACCATTTTTTGTGCATCTTGTATAATCATTAGAGTATGTACTGTACTGTTGAATATTTTCTTTTTACTTAGAAACCCAAACTGATCCATATGGACTACACCAGGAATACTTTTTGCTAATCTGTTCATAGTAATCGCCACAATGATTTTGTAATCATGATTGTGTAGTTATGGTCCTGTACTCCCATATTTTTTTTCTTAAGCTAGTTTAGCTGATTGTATGCTTGTTGCCTTTATTTAATTGAGTTTCTATGGTAATTTTTAGGTATGTGTTATTACTGTTTTAATAAACATTTGTGTTTGGTCTCATTGTTTTACTTTTTCAATCTCTCTTTAAAATGTACCTGTTACGTAAAGCAGTGGCTAGCAAACACTTTCCATTACATTTGTATATGTGAGTGTAATTTCACTTTTGGGTTAGAAAGGCTGACTTTTCTATTGCTGTGAGAATGGTTGAATTTTTAGTTACATCCTGTTTTGCTTCCTATTTGTGGGGTTTATGGATTCACTTTGTACAGGTTTTTTTTTACCTTTTGGATGCTTTTTACTCTTCCTAATTATGTAATTAGCTTAAATGTAAGTTATATTGCTTTTATTGCTATAAAATGTGTTTAATTTGTGTTGTCACATACTTGATGTCTGTTTTATTTTTAATGCTGTTTTTATTAAGATTGAATAATACATTTGAACTGTGCATGTGTGTGTGTGTGTGTGTGTGTGTACGTGCACGCTCTGTTGTTTGATTTTTTTTTGTTATTGATTTACTTTTTGTGTGCGAGACTGTGTGTGTGTTATTTCTCTTGCTAAGTGACTTCAAGTCTGTGGCAGTTTGTTAGATTTTTGAAATGTGTGAGAGAAAGAAGGGATCTGTGACTGAATGTGAGTTCTCTGTAACCTGCACTAATTGATGTCCTTCTATTCTCATGTTGCAGTATTCATAACAGTAGGGAGGTTGCTGCCTGCAGCACCGGACATTCTTCCAGTATACCAAAGTCTTTGGATAAGGGGTATGTGCGATGCTGCATGTCAGAGCCATAAACTGACATTGGCTGTATACGTGACGTCTGCACATACCCAACTTAGAACTTCTCTGCCGCAGTGATCTACAGACTTCCAATCGCCAGCTCATGGAATCTGGTTGTTCAACTGCCTTCGGCCATCCACATTTCAAACTAAGTACCCTTTTGGGATTTTTGATTATATCTTTTTTTTCTTGTATTCTTGTCAGCTAGGAAGGGAAAGTGTGTTTGTGGAAGACAGAGTCCACACAATGACATTCACAACAAGTGTGTGTTTTGCTTAGGGGCAGGCCATGACTACAAGACTTGAGATCTGCCAGTCCTTTGTCCCCAAAACTTTGAGAAGTCATCTGGCTGCTGTAAATTTATATTTAGATAATCAAAGACTCTGATATTTGGCATTAGGTTTGGAGGGTGAGGTGGGTACCTCTGATGAGCCACCTCGGAAGAAGGCCAAAAAAGTTAGGCCCGACACCCATGCTGCACCTCAGGAGTCTGTTGAGACTTTTGAGGCAGATGATAGGCCAGGGTTCCATTGGACTTCAGTTTTACCGCTGGAACTGGTAACCGTGGTGGAAGCCGGTTCATTGGAACTCCAGAGTACATCTGCTGAGGTTGTTCAGCTATCAGACCCTGATGGCGAAGGGGAACCATGGCTCATGATGTTGGAGGGGCCTACTGCCGCTTTACCATCCACCCCGACGTCTGCTCCCAGATCGACTATTACTCCTGTTTCCTTAAAAAAGAAACAAAAAGAAAAGCAGAGAACTACAGAATCTACACATGGATGGGAAGCCTTCTCACAAAACTTGTTCAGAGCCTTCCAGGCCCTTCAGTCTCATGTGCCCCAGTCAGTTCAACCCCCCTGTGCACCCCTTGGAAGACTCAGAGGAAGAATCTTCTTCCTCAGATGAATCCATGACTTATAGTTCCTAAATTGAGTCCCCCAAGGACATTGCTACCTCAGAAGAAGAAGACTCTCTTGGCCCTGATTCTCCTGGGGAAGAATTCTCTTTTGGGGATACCGTTACATTGATGAGAGAGCATTTTAAATGGGAGGTCTCTGATGTGCCTGAGACAGAAAAGAGGTATTTTGAACTTCTGCAGATGGACCAACCTTCTCTGTCTGCAGTTCTTCCATTGCTTCCAGCTTTCCAGGATGCATTTCAAGCTGCATCTCAGGCTCCTGACTCTCAGCCTCCAGCTTCTAAATGACCTGATAGATTTTACAAGGTTCCCCAACAGGCACAATTCCTGTTCAAGAATCCTCCTGCAGACCCTGCAGTTATTGCTGTGTCAGCAGACAAATCCTCCAGGCAGTTACCCTCTACTTCTTCTTTCCCAGTCGGTAAAGAGAGCAAATTCATAGACAGATTGGGGAAGAAAATCTATAAATCTTCCACCCTGGCTATTAATTATAAAACCTTCATGGCTAGATTTGTCCTAGATTCCTTACATAAGGCTACTGCTCTAATGTCTGACATGCCAGACTCTCCGGCCAAGTCTCAGCTAACTGCACTGCTCTCTACTGCCTCTCAGGTGACCAGGCACTCTGTCAAGTGCAGCTATGATGCTGTAGAAGCATCATCCAAGTCTGCAGCATCTGGTTCTGTCCTGAAAAGGTGTTCTTGGTTGAGACTCCAGCCTCTACCCTTGGATGTTCATAGGTAGTTACTAGGCTATCTGCCCAAGGGCATTTATAAGCCTAGCCAGAGTGTGTCACATTTTGCCACCCCATTGATTAATTAACTGATCCTCTGTCAAGCACAGACAATGAAGTGATCCCAGGGGTATATTTTCTGTTACCCATCCACTCGTCAAGGTTTCTGTTGAAGAGTGTTAGTGAGGGCCTCTGCCTAATGTAGTTTGGAATTTTGTTCCAAAGCATGGGGAGTCTCTGTGACAGGAATCTATCCCTCCAGCATGTTCTATTTATTGTTGTGGGGAGGTTTAGCTCACTAGAGCGCGTGGCTCACAGTGACTTGGATTTCTTTAGGTGGAGCTTATCCATCAATATGTCATATTATGTATACTCACAGGCAATTTGGAAGATTGTCACTTCACCAGTATCCTGCCTTTTGGCAACAGTTAGAGGTATGAGTCAGTGCCCAGCATCAGCAGTTACCAGATGTGTTTACAAAACCTACTAATGCACACTGATAGTTACATAACTACAAGAGCAGAAGGCTTCCAAATCAGATTTATTTTATCAATTGATCAGATTAACATGATACCCACATATTGGCAACAACAGTGGCTTATTGTACCAATGACTGTTATGACAGAATTTAGTTTCATATTAAGATTAACAGAGTGCACAGTTCTTTTATACATGTTACAGTTACTGATATATGTTATTTTAATGAACTTCTGTGAGGGTGCAGCTAATGTGACAGTGTGTATATGCTAGTAGTGTGGTAGGGCAGAAAGTAGAATGCAAATTGTTTTACATGCCTATTGCCTACTACTTCCCTTAAGATTTTTTGTTAATGATGTAAAGGGACTAACCGGTGTTTCTGTGTGAATGTATATTTTCAGAGTTAATGGTAAACTAGGGAAGATTTTTACAATTATTTGAATGTTAGTATCCCACAATACCATGGGAGTGGGCAGAGTTACATTATTATACATGCAAATTTTATGTTGATTAGTGTCCATGTTTTTGGCCAGTTGTACCTACTTTTCATGGGTCTTTCTCTAGATTTTTCATGTCTCCAGGATGAGAGGTATGATTCATAATAGATCATTAGAATTAGTCTAGAGCATAATTTACTTCATTTGTTTAGCACTGCAAGGAGGTAAAAGCTAGTGATGACCAGACTCCCAAGTCTGGTCATCATTAGCTTGTACAGGCCAAGTTACTTGATGTACCCTGGATAATAAGCACCTTTTTGGCACCGCTTCAGTTAAGCTCCTTAAATCACTCCAAGAAAAGGACAAACAGATGCAAAATTTGAAACATTTGCTTGTTTCGCCCATTCCTAGATACCACAGGAACTACCCACAAAAGACCAGTTTTGTAAGGAAGCAGTCCTCCCACTCTATTGCAACACAGTCTAAAGGACAGAGACACCCTAGGGAGCAAACCACTCCTAGACCCTCCACCACCTCAACCCCTGCTTCCTTTTGGAGACAGCCTGATCCAGACAGAGCTCCTCTACTGTGACTCAAATTCCTAGCCCAGATCCTCCCCCCACCCTGTCCCTCCGTCTAACCCTTTCCCTACTTTCCTGATAGAAAACCATTTCAGAGACTTGGGGTCCTTTCTGTCATACAAAATGGTTACATCTTGACTTGGTGGGTGGTTCCCCCTTCCAGGGGACCCCTCAACCTCCATCAAATCGGCTTTTATTCCTCCAATCCTATCTCAGGTCATGATAGAACATGTCTCTCAGTATCAGCCAAGGCATTTTATTCCAGAATGCTTCTGGTCCCAAGCAAGGATGGTTCTTGGAAACCGATTCTGGATTTGTCCCTCCTCAATCAATATCTCAAGGTGCCTACCTTCAAGATGCTCACCTTGCAACATCTCTTACCTCTTATGCCTCAGCAAGCCTTTATGGCATCCCTGGATCTGAAGGATGCTTACCTTCACACCCCTATTCACCCCAACTACAGAAAATCTAGGTTTCTCAGTTGGTTCTTTATATTGTCATTTTTCTGCATTGCCACTTGGGTTCTCTACTACTCCAAGAGTATTCACAAAGTGTTTGAGCCCAGTTATTGCCCACTGCAGAATGCAAGGCATACAAATCTACCCCCTACCTAGACGATCTGCTAATCCTGCACCAGGAGTCTCATTCCCTATCCCATCACTTACACATGGTATGCAGGATTTTGGAAGACCTAGGTTTCACAGTGAATCAACAAAAATCCCAAATGATACCAAGTCAAGACCTTGTCTTCTTGGGGTGCAAGGTAAGGGCGGAGTTATTGTCAGCTTTTATCCCCTTCAGAAAGTGGAAACCCTCACCCACTACTTCCAATCTCTCCTTCCTCTCCCAGCCATCTCAGACAGGGAATTTCTGAGGGTCCTGGGCCACTTGGCCTCTTCAATTCCAATGCTTCCTTTTGCCAGGCTGCATATGAGGAAATTCCGGTGGGTCTCGAGGAGTTTGTGGAGCCAACACACCCATCGTCTGGATGTTATACTCCCTCTTCTCCTATGCTTGAAAAAGGAACTGTTATGGTAGATTTCATCCATAACCCTCAATCGGGGGTACCCCTACAAATCCCTCCTACACAACTCCTCTATACAGATGCATCAGATCTGGGTTGGGGAGCCATTCTGGAAAGCAACAACAGCCAGAACAAAGTTCAGGGAGAGTGGTCCACCCAGAGAAGAAGGGACCACATCAATATAAAGGAACTGAGGGTCCTTCTTTTGGCATTGCAGTCCTTCCAACAGATTCTTCTGCCAGGTACCTTGAAGGTAATCACAAACAATATGACTGTTCTGTGGTATGTCAACAAGCAGGAAGGGACAAGGTCTTAAACACACTGCACCTTGGCAATTCAGATTTGGTCCTTAGCATCAAAACTTCATATAAACCTGCAAGCTGTATACATTCCCTTAGCAGAGAATGTGACGGCAGACACTTTCAGCAGAACCTTAGCACCCTCTCATGAATGGATGCTTCACAGGGAGTTGTTTTTCCACGGGCAGATTTGCCTCCTCCCAGAACAAACAGATGTCTCTGTTTTGAATGAGAACCCCGCACCCACAGTCTTGGAAGATAGACACCTTCTCTTTTTCATGGGCGGGGATGTCTCTTTATGCCTTCCCCCCTTAATACTGATTCAAAACGTTCTTCTGAAAATTCAGAGGGACAAGCAAAACATCCTGCTGGTTGCCCCCTTTTAGCCAAGAAAGCATTGTTTTCCTCTGCTATTTCTATTAGTCAAGGGCAATCACCACAGGTTACCTTGCCGATTTAATCTCCTCACACAAGACAGGATTCCTCATCAACCCTCAGGTGCTCAACCTCAAACTGACCGTATGGGTGATAGAATTTTGATCTCCGTAAATGCCTGTATTCAGAGGATGTACTCCATGTCTTGCAGGATGCCAGGAAACCTAGTACCAGGAGAAATTAGTTATCTAAATGGAAGAGATTCTCTAGGTGGTGTCTCAAGAACAAATAGGACCCCATTACATGCTCCAGTACCTATGGTCTTTTCTTATTTGTGTGAGCTGTTTCATTCAGGACTGATGTACTCTTCTGTCTGTAAAAGTATTCTGAAGAAGGCTGTGTTGTATCAGTCGAAAAGCGCTTCAATTCATTTATTAAATTGGAGTGTGGTTGCCAGTGCCGTTTGGTTTTCTTTTGTTTTTCTCAGTTTGTCATTAGATTTGTGTTTACCTGTAAAAGTGCATTTGTCAGCCATCTCAGCCTGTCTCCCTTTAGTACCTCCTTTGACATCCAGGCTAGAAGTAAAACTCTTCTTAAAAGGGGTCCTCCATATCAGACCTCCTTGTAAGCCTATGCCTCCATCCTGGGATCTTAATTTTGTGCTGAAAAACTCACATTACCTCTCTTTAAACCAGCTCATTCAGCATCCCTTAAGTTATGTACTTGGAAAACAGTTTTGCTTGTAGCTCTTACTTCTGCCAGTAAGGTCTCTGAAATCCAAGCCCTTATGTCCACTCCTCCTTACCTTATCTTCCATAGAGATAGGGTCTCTCTCAGGACCAATCCTTCCTTCATGCCTAAGATGGTTAATGAGCTCTCCTTGAATCAGACCATTAATCTACTTGTTTTTTCCCCCAGCCTCAGAACTTTCCAGAAAGGAATTTGCACTCCCTGGATATTCATAGACAACTGAGGTATTATCTGGACAAGACCAAATCCATTAGAAAGTCTGACCAGCTTTTTGTCTCCTTCCACCCTAGAGCCCTGGTCAAGGTGGTGTCAAAACAGACAATTGCCTCATGGATTTCTAAGGCTGTCTCATTTGCTATTCCTTTCATGGGAAAGAATTGAACTCCAGTATGAAAGCCAATTCAATTAGAGCAGCTGCCTCTTAGGCCACTTTTTCCAGGGGCATTGACTACGCTTCCATTCTGGAAGCAGCCACCTGGTCCTCTGTACATACTTTCACCAAACATAAGTTAGACTTGATTTCTAGAACCAGGACTGGGTTTGCCAGGTCTAGTTTTCAGGTTATTATCAACGGTCTCCCAACCTACTTCCCAGGCCCCTACCTAAAGCTTTGGTACTCTCCCTAATGTTATGAATACTGCAACATGAGAATAGAAGGACATAGAATAGTTGTGTAAGAACTTACTATAACCATAGATGTCCTTCTCTTTCATGTTGCAGTATTCACCCCCTACCCTCTTTTCTTTTTCTTTTTTTTCTTTGTATTCCAAAATTGGGTATAACATCTGCTATATAGCTCTGTAGCTTGAATACTTCCTTGATTGGTGGCATGTGTGGGTCTGGAAAGCTTCTTTTCTTCTAGCCTCCCAGGGGTATTGCTGTATGCAGCACTCAGTTCTGAGTTGGGTACTTGCAGATGTCACATATATAGCCAATGTCAGTTTATGGCTCTGACATGCAGCATCACCCATACCTCTTATCCAAAGACTTTGGTATACTGGCCGGATGTCCGGTGCTGCAGGCAGAGACCTCCCTACTGTTATGAATACTGCAACATGGAAGAGAAGGATATCTATGGTTGTGGTAAGTTCTTACACAACTTCTCTTTCCCATGCAGTAGAACAGGTTTGATGCTCAAACAACTAATAACGTGATTGGTCAGTGTTCCTTGTCTATTTTATCATAAATCTTATTTTTATAGTAATAGGTTTTTTGCATAGAACTCCATGAGTTTGGTAGGGTGACTTGCAGGCACAGATATGTAAGGACTTTATGTGAATTCAGAATCACAATATTCACAAATGCTAGCTTTGATAAAGTAAAAAGATCAATAATTCTTGTTTGCTTGCTAATGTCACCTTTCTACATCTTGCACATATAGGGCTTTGTGTTACTTGAAGTTGAATAAATATGAAGAATCAAAGAATGACTGTGATTTGGCCTTACAACTAGAACCTTCAAACATCAAGGCTTTGTATCGAAGAGCAATGGCTAACAAGGGAAAAACCTTCAAAAA
>NC_056737.1:1813826283-1813834604 GCF_019279795.1 Protopterus annectens | reverse complement strand
TCATTGAAATGATGAATAATTTTTTC
The DNA here is from genome assembly GCF_019279795.1 of Protopterus annectens. Classification (NCBI taxonomy): domain Eukaryota; kingdom Metazoa; phylum Chordata; order Ceratodontiformes; family Protopteridae; genus Protopterus; species Protopterus annectens. Next base: position 1,813,834,578 of record NC_056737.1, on the reverse strand, counting down.
CATTTCATCTTTCTCAACTTCCTCTCCATTAGTATGTCCACTAAAGGGGTCGGTAGTGATGCTGTTCACAATTAAATTTAGGTAATTCGTCATATAGCTCCTATCTAATACTGCCTGCGTTGATTCCCCTGATAATAATCTTGTTTGACAGCTGGGGTGATGTATCGACCCCCCCCCTGAAAATTTGTATCACTTTCTGTATGAGTCACTCCATTACCTTCCCTTGCATTACTCTTACTTAATTTGAAATAATTTTTCCAAACATAAGCTCTGTTCTCTTTATATTGTTCCATATCACGATTTAACTTCTTACTTTTCCTTTCATGTAACTTCTCAGCTCTACTATCCGCATATTTAAATTGTTTTTCGTATAATACACGCCAGTGAGGAAATAGTAAATCAGTAACAATTTCATTATTCAGTTTTTCTACTTCCATTACAATTGTACTTAATTTCTCATCATTTTTCTTAATCAGCAGATTCATATAACTCATACCACAGGTGTTGAATACAGTGTTAAATTCTGCCTTAGTGTCATTATCCAAATTAATACCCACAGGTACCTTGAAAAATCTTAGTCCCATCGGTACTATGCCCAAGGATATACATTTTGATAAGTAGGCATTGTCAATTTTGATACTTTTAATCATCAGCAGTAATTTGCCTAATTCATATATTTCCTTCAAAGTTCCATTATTACCTTTTTTGTCATGTTTACCATAAGACACAGTTCGATAATTATTATCAGTAAATTTGAATTCAACATCTCTGATTAAAAAAATGTCTAATCTACCACGTTCATTACCATTTCTATTAATACAGTCACTAATGTCTCTTGGACTAGATGAATTTTGCACAGTACTTGGGGGGGTTGTTTTATACAGCACCACTGATTATGTCAAGTGAAATACAAACAATATTGATTGATTCAGGAAATTATGAAATCACTTCTATTAATGAGATTAATATAAGCTATAGGAAAATAGATTTAGTCTTAGATGAATATTTAATAGATCAAAGAATAACAGATGACATCTATGGGTTTATGAAGGTTGAATTTCGCACACTTGCCACCATTGTAGGCATACCAAAAGTCCATAAGAATATATTTATTTATTTATTTATTTTACATTTGTTAACCGGGGTAGTCCAGCTGGATATATGTCCATTTTCAGTGGAGGCCCGGGGAGAAAAGCTCCAAAGAGACCATTTTTACAGAACATACAGACAAACTTGGGTACATATTTCATCTAGATCCATAAGGATATCTAGTTACTGACACTTATAGGTATAAACTACAGATACTTAAGGTAAAAACTACCGACAGATACATTTTACTATAGTCATTAAACAATTTTACTTTGTTCATACTAACACTGTTATATGTATGTTATCATACTTTTGATGTGGTGTACATTTATATGCAAGTAACAGGACTCTAGTTTAGGACAATGGTTACAGTAGTACTGGAGTGGATCCAACATTAGTCTGGAGTTGAACAGGGAATTAACCATTTGTTGCTGAGGTAGTTGTAGATAGCTTTTTTAAATGTAGGTAGTGAAATAATCAGGGATAAGGACGTAGGCAGGGAGTTCCAGATTTTGGCCACATAAGAAGAGTAAAGGGAGTCTCCAGCATGGTTGTTGGATCTAGTAACAGTTAACTGTAATTTATCAGTTGAGTGGAGTTGCCTATGACAGGAATATTGTTGGACAATGTTAGCCAGTGAGGGTGATATATTTTGTTGATGGAATATCTTGTGGGTAGTAACCAGATGATTATAAATACGTTAGGTAGTTCCATCCAGCCTAATTGCTTTAGGTTTAGGCAGTGATGTGTTCTGTAGGAGCTGTTGTTAGCAAATTTGGCTATCTGATTGTAGCAGGTTGTCATTTTTTTTATTTCTTTTTTGGATAAGTTAATCAAGATGGGTGAGGCATACAGTAATGTTAAGAGAAGGTGTGTACGTGCAATTGTAGTTCTAACATTATGGGTCAGGAATGCTTTATGTTTATAGATGCTACCTAGCTTTTTGTTAGTATTTTTAATGGCCAGATTGATGTGTACATCAAATTTGAGCTTATTGTCAATAGTAATACTTAGTAGTTTTGTCTGGGCTTCAGGTGATATGGGGGTACCGTTATTAGAGTGGATAGTAAAGGTGCATGTGGGGGCAGTAGTAGTTGAGGGATGAAATAGTAGGAGCTTGGTTTTTTTGGGGTTGAGTATCAAGCCATTCTCAGTGAACCATGTTTCCACTGAGTGAAAGTTATCCTGTGTCTTTTTGTGGAGGTCTGGTAAAGTGGGTGTGTTACATATTATAGTTGAATCATCTGCATATTGAATAAGGCTTGAACCTTTTGCGACTGAGTGGAGATTATTTGTAAAAATTGAGAACAGCAAGGGGCCCAGTATAGATCCCTGAGGTACTCCGAGTGTTACAGGTAGGAGTAGAGATAAGTTATTATTCCATAGTACTGCCTGTTTATTGTTGAGGTAGTTTTTAAACCAGGAGACTGATAAGTTATCTAAGCCTAGGTTTACAAGATGGGAGATTATTTTTTCATGGTTAACCATATCACATGCCTTTCATAGGTCTAGGAAGAGGGCTGAAGAAAGCATACCATTATTCCTGTTGTGATTAATGGTATCTATGAATGCTAGCAGGGCGGTGGTTGTGCTATGTCCTGGCCGAAACCCATGCTGTGTATGAGATATGAGCTCTAGATCAATAAGGTGGGTCATTAATTGATGGTGAATACATTTTTCTAATATTTTAGCAAGTGGGGATAATATTGCTATTGGTCTATAGTTAGATATGTCATAAGAATGTCCCCCTTTGTATAGGGGTATGATATATGCAGTTTTCCAGATCAAGGGTACTGAACCTTCTGAGATGGATCAGTTTATTAGGATTGAGACTGGTTTAGCTATTTCATTTGCTGCTAGTTTTAAGAATTCATTGGGGAGGGAATCTGCTCCTAGTGTTGTTGGTTTTAGTTGGGATAGTAGTTTTCTTATATAGGAGGTTGAGGTGGGTTATAACTTAAATGTGGGGCTGTTGTTAGGTTTGAGGGGGGCAATTGTAGTGTTTGGATAGGTTTGCTTTTGGGCAAGGGCAAGTACAGTCTCAGTAAAGAATGAGTTAAATGATTCAGCTATGTTTTCTTTTGTTAAGCCTGTTGTTGGGGGTGGAGTAGTGTTTTTTCCAGGGTGTAGTAACCTATTTAAGCCTGCCCAGAATTTATTTGGATTGTTTGAATGTTGGGTTTGATGGGTGATAAAGTAATTTATTTTATCTTGCATAACTAGTTTCTTAGTAAGATTTTTTATCTGTTGGTATGCTTGCTGTGTTCCTGGGTTTTTGTTGGACCTCCAGGTTGTCCAGGCACTATTCCTTTCTTTCATTTTTTGCCTTGTTTCTCTTGATAGCCATGGAACTGTTTTAGATTTAATTCTGGTAGTTCTTGGCGGGGCATGCCTGTTTAGTATGTCTAGGAAGGTAGAGTTGAGCTGTTTTATAGCTTTGTCTAGGGGTAGATAATACAGTTGTGACCAGTTATAGAGCTGTAGATCATGTAAGAAGTTTGGTAAGTTGAAGTGTTTTTTTGTTTCTTATTGTTTGAAATATAGGGGTTTGGGGTTGGTGGGAGTTATATTCGAGTAGGAAGATAGTTTGATGATCACTTAGTGAGTCAGGAAGGGTACCTGCTAATTATGAGCAAGGTATTTTGTTTAGTAGAATCTAGTCTAAAAGTGATTCTCTTTTACTGTTCTTGTTGATTCTAGTGGGTTCTTTGATTAGTTGAGAGAAGGTAAGTAGGTTGATATGATTAGTGGGAGCCTGGGAAGAGCATGTGAGCCAGTCAATATTAAAGTCCCCTAATAGAATAGTTTCTTGTGGCATGGTTTGTGATAGCCATTGGAGTAGATTTTCCATGATGGGGATATTATTGCCTGGGGGGATATAGCCTGTAACTAAGTTGATAGTTTTGTTGTTACCTATTTTGAGCTTAGTTAAGAGTATGTCTGCCTTGTCCAGAGGGGGTAAAGTCAACTCAGTTTTAGCTATGGATAGTGTATTTTTATAAAGTACAGCAATGCCTCCACCTTTCTTCATTGGTCTATCTTGCCGAAGGATACTGTATCCAGGTGGTAGTATCTCTGTATCCTTGGTGATTGGTTTTAGCCATGTTTCTGTTAAACTGATTATATCTGGGAGATATTGTGATATCAGAGCATGAAGCTCATGTATCTTTTTGTTGATGCTCCTGATATTTAGATTTAGAATGAGTAGACAATTTGCTAGTCTGGTATTGACTTGGGTTAGTTTGGGAGGTTTATTAGTAGCAGGATTTGTATCATAAGGACCTGGGTTAGGGTGGATATCTCCATCATTTAATAGTTCACATTGTTTTTTTTGTAGAGTTTTCACTATCTTTTGCAGTATTATTATGTGTTTGTGTGTAATATTGGATTTGGGGTTGGTATTGATCAATTTAAGAAGGGTATAAGTAGTGGCAGTGGTGTTGAATAGAGTGGGGCTTATTGTTAGGGAGTATGTAGAAGGGATGGGAGAGATAATGGATGTGGATTTATGAGTGAAGGAAAAGCTATTTTGTAATGGGTAGTTGTAACAAGTGATATGGTAGGTAAATGCTAGGAGGAGTAGTAGGGTTGTTTGCTGGAGGTAGATGTTCATTGTGATTGGCTTTGGTTGATCGACAGGAATGAATTAGAGTGATGTAATTAAGTGTATGAGGGTAGTAAGGGTATGATAGGTAACAGGAAATGTAGAGGATGGGAAGGATGTTGAGTGGAGGGACTGGACAGGATTGGTAATAAGAAATGTAGAGGACAGGAAGGATGTTGAGTGGATGTAAGTTAAGTGTCGGAGGGACTGGCCAGGTATAAGTGTAGGTGATGTGGGGATGGGTGGAATTTGGGGGTAAGGTAGGGGAGCGGAGTGAGCCCGCAGGGCGAATGGAGCGGGTAGAGCCAAGTAGTGAAGTAAGAAGGCAGGTAGTGAGGAAAACAGTCAGAGATGTGAAAGGTAAGTTCAAGGTAAGGTATACAAGGAGGTCAGGGGCTTACCAGTGGGGAGAAGGGAAGAAAGATAAGACTAAATTCAGAGCCACAAGGGGTGAGTAAGGAGGTACCAGAGGCAGGAATAGAACAGCTTAGGTTTGAGGACTTGTTTTGTCAGAACAATGTAACAGGTAGGTCACAATGTTATACTGCTTTCTAGTGGTTATTCCTTGTAACAGCAATAGAGATATCACAGGGGGAAGATTGGGAGAGTTGTAGGGAAAGGAGAGGAAACAATAGAAAGCCAGGGGGAGAGATAGAGGTTAGAGTATTGGATGGTATAGAGGATAGTGAGTGGGAGACTATGACTGCTGGTATTCCAGGTAGGGACCGCTCACTTAAACTAATAAAACAGGAATTAGTTACAGTTGTAGGAGATAATGAGCATGTTACACATACATTTTATTACAGTTCCTGCTTCCTAAGCCAGTGCAGCACAGGGACGACAGTGGTCTTTTTCTGCGCTGAGATGAGGTAGCAGAGTTTGAGTATGAAGTCTGTATTTCTGTAGGTCTTGACCAGGCCAAGGGGCACAGTATCTGGGGAGGTTTACCCTGGCAGGAGGGTTACAAGATTTTACTACAGTTCCTGTTTCCTAGGCCAGTACAGCACAGGGACAACAGTGGTCTTTTTCTGGGCTGGGATGAGGTAGCAGAGTTTGAGTATTAAGTCTGTATTTCTGTATGTCTTGACCAGGCTGAGGGGCACACTATCTGGGGAGGTTTACCCTGGCAGGAGGGTTACAAGATTTTACTGCATTTCCTGTTTCCTAGGCCAGTACAGCACAGGGACAACAATGGTCTTTTTCTGCGCTGGGATGAGGTAGCAGAGTTTGAGTATGAAGTCTGTATTTCTGTAGGTCTTGACCAGGCCGAGGGGCACAGTATCTGGGGCGGTTTACCCTGGTAGGAGGGTTACAAGTGTGAACGCTACCACCAGGGATGCACAGCAGCGGGGAGTGGGGCAAGGGATTTAAAAAAAAAAACCCTTTCGTCCTATCATATCTGGAAGTAAATCCAAAACATTTCAGATAGGAGTTGTTATAGACAGATGGGTCAAACCAATATATAGAAATATTCCACATCTTATCAAGGATTCTTGGATATTTCTGGCCCATCTTACACCTGATAAATGGAAAGAGAATTTAACATATATCACCATTGACGTGGTGGATTTATTTTCATGTATTCCCTAAAGAACAAGGACTCGAGGATTTTTGTAGTAGTTTAAGGAAATATTCAGGGATGACTTGGGATCGTATAAACCTCATTACTGATATGATGGGGATTATATTGGAGAACAACTTCATATATTATGAAGGGGAATACTTCAAACAGACAAGGGGTCTGGGGGCATCTTGTGCCCCCATATTTGCCAGTATGGTTATGCTAGAGTGGGAGAACCAACATTTATTCAGCAGTAAATATTTCAAATATGTCTCCTATTACACCAGATTTTTGGATGACATGTTTGTTTTGTAGAAAGGGCCAGTTGAAATTATCAATGAATTCATTGACTATGTGAATAATACGAGTAGTTTCCTCAAGTTTACACATAATGTTAGCAATGAGGGTATTCCGTATTTGGATACATGTATAAGGCATACTGACACAGGATTCCAATCAGAGATATACAGGAAGAAAACATTTTCTAATGGTTATATGGAATATACAAGTCATCATCCTAAGCATATGTTAAAAAACATATTTAAGGGACAATGTATAAGAGCAGCTAGGATGTCCTCTGATTATGATGTTATGGTTAAAGAAATTGAGTTTATAACCTCTATGTTTGTTAAAAGAGGTTACCCAGAGTGGTTACTTAAGGATGTCTCAGGATATGTTATAAGTGAATGGGGAAACAAATACCCACCTATATTAGGGATAGGCCAGGAGGACATTATGCAGATGAATGGAAATTTAGAAACAGTCCCAATTAATAGAGTTTGCACTCTCACATATTCACCATACGTGAATGAAGTTATGAATATTATTTCTAGGTATTGGAAGAATTTAACAGTTGATCAAGTAAAAGAAATATTGGGGGATAAACCTTGTTTTGTGTACAAGATGGGTATGAATATTAAGAGGCTTCTAGAGTTAGGCATCACGAAAATAGATGGTTACAATTCTAACAAAGCTACCACGTGATGTGGGTCATGTAATCAGTGTTATTTGATTAATGAGAGAGATGGAGTAAAATTACAAGATTTAAATAAGACTTGTATTAAATTTAGAAAAGGGAATTGTAAGAGTAGAAATATCATTTACCTGGCAAGTTGTACATCATGCCCTGCGTACTATATTGGCAAGACCGAGAGACAATTTAAGAGACGTATTTATGATCACATGTACAGAATAAAGGTGAAAGATACAAAAAATGCACTGTACAGACATATAGAGAAACAAAGTGATCAACATAGTTTTAGGTTTGCCATTATTGATCAGATTATTAATTCAAATAGCGGGGATAATTTCAAAGCCCTATTGAGTAAAAAATAAAGTATTTGGCAGATGTTGACAGATGCTACAAGGGAGCCTGGTATAGATGATTTTATTTCTATCAAACCATTTCTTTTGTTAGCTTAACAAATTACAGCTTAGTTATTAGTATATGGTTTCAGACTTTTTTGGTATTTTGATTATCAAATTTATCGAATATGTATTTTTTATATAATGTGATAGTATTGTTATTTATGTTTTTATTTTAATGTAATAGTATTTATGAGATCAAGTTTTAAATACAGGTTTTAAACTGTAAGGTAAATAAGTTTAGTGTAAACTATAATTATTTTTATGAATGAATTGATTTATTTATGGTTACAAGTACTGGCACTTTAAATTCAATGCATTGAATGGCGCCAAAAAGGTTTTAATGAATGGTATTGAGTTCATATCAGCTGTTCTGAGGAAGTCTGCGGTGCGCAGATGAAAGCGTTTAACACTTTGGAATTATTGTTACATTGTGGTGCTGCGAGCATTTATTAAATGATTTATTACTGAGATATTTTCTTGCCTTATTCGAGTTTGCCTACCACGTTACTTTTTAAAGCATAGCAGTGACTGTCGGGTTGCCGCCTTGAGTGACTGTTTCAGGAGTTATGTTGTGTCTTTCGGCTTATCCCGGTTAGGGGTCGCCACAGCAGAACTCCGGTCTGCTAATGTTTGGTAGTGGATTTTTACGTGCCGAGTTACCAGCCCTGACTCA